>NW_009914255.1:0-35390 GCF_000696875.1 Nestor notabilis
GGGGAGGGGGGAGAGAGAGAGAGAGGGGAGAGGGAAAGTCAAACCAGCATTGGCAAAGTTGCATCAGTACAAGAAGAAACAGATACTAGGATCAATAGCACAAATTTGGGAACGGTGACCATGACACATGGCCAGAATTCCTCACAGAGTTTTATGGCTTAAGTCCAAAGTACTCTCCATTTCTCAGCAGGCAGAAGGGTCAGCGAACTGACTGAAATGCTGATTCCAGCATGGGGACTTTGTGTATGCAGGGAAATAGGGTGTTAAGTCTTGGTAATGAAAGGTTCTCCGCTCCCACAGTTTGCCTCTCGACTGTAGCAAGCCTCTTTCCAAGCTTGTGGCTTTTGTTTTGACACTAAATGACTAGGTCTGCTCTCCCCTCAAACAAGATAGCCTGAAACATGTTTGGTCCCTAGAGGAAGCTGGCAGTGCTTCCAGAGGTCATGAGACATCATGATGATATACAGCAAATACCCCCAAAATTGAAAGTAAATGAAACAGTTCAGCCCAGGTAGGGGTTAGTCTGAGACACAGTGCATCTTATTTAGGGTGCTTTCAAGTAAGGAAAGGAACTGATTCATGTGCAGTAGGGCCATTCACAAAGCAGAGATTCACATTTGACCTAGCAACCCCAGGCAGATCAGATATGAACTGAAGAAGGGGGCTAACTCCCACGTATCCAAGAGATCTTTCCCCAGGGAGCTCCAGCAGCAGCTTTGCAGTAGATCCAGAGCAAAACCCAGGGCTTCCATAGGGGTGGTAAGTTCCAGAAGAAGCATCCAGAGCCCAGGAATTCCCTAAGAGGCAGGATGACTCTCTAAAACCTGGATTTTTGGATCTCAGAGGTGAAACATAGGTTAGATATTTTGAAGCTGTTCAGAAGGAATCCTGCTGCTAAACTTTGTTTTCTCTTCAAGCTCTTTGTTTCTAAGATTTTAATCTATAAACTCTGAAAATTCATGAACGCTAAACCACAATGCTATTTACTATGAAGACTGTCTGCCTCTGGCCAATTCCTTGAACCAGAACAGTCCAGAACTATGGGGCTGATTGGGAAGAGGTGTGCCTACTGAGGCATCTGCAGACAGAAAGATAGACAGAGGGAGTCCAAGAACTGCAGGACTGGACTGCTCAGGGCCAGCTGGAAAACACGGAGGGTGGAGGCTTTCACAGGCAGCCACCAGATCTGGAGGAGAAGCTGATGGCAGGTTACAAAGGACAGGCTCTGACATTGCTTTAAAATCTGCAGGATTGCAGGAAAACATAAGGCATTGCAGACCAGCATCTCTTTGTGCTATAAGCTTTCTGTTTTTCCACCTCTGTACAAGAGCAGTGGTTACAGTGCTGAGAAATTTTTCACTTTTGTCAAGCCCTTGGACAAAAGTAATGCTGCTTGTGCTTCTCCTCAGTCATCCTTACAGATTTTTCCCTGGTGGACCTGGTGAAGACCACTCCAGAGGTGGTCTTCATTTGCAGAAAATCAGTGGGGAAACCTGAAAGGTGCAAAGTGCTGCTACTTGTTAGCATAGGTTCCCATGCAGCTGGTGCAAGGATGGGAATGCAGAGCTTATTACTGGGGCATTAATAACAAAGCTCTTTCATCTTTCATACTCACACCAGGATAGATTGTTATCTCCACTTTGCTTTTAGCTTTCTTTGGTTACTCCTACATAGCAGCAGAGAGTGTACTGCAAAATGAATAGGACTCAGCAGTAACTGGTATGCAGCCAATGTTTTAAAATGCCTCTGTTCAAACAGGTTTCGTGCCCTGGTCTGTCTTGTGAGCACTGGGGTGGGTGAGGGGAGCTTCCCTCTAGCCTGTGCTGAGAATCCTAAGGCCAATGTATGTCTTTGAATCTTTTTAGCAGTCATGCTACAACCAGAGCTTCATTCAAAGTTACAGAGATAGAATCCATTTCATTTATGCAAGTTTCTGCGCAGGGGGGGAGAGGATACCTGACATAAACAGCCATGGTAGGTAGACGGGTGAGAGAGGGAGACTGAACTACAAATCATTAAAGCTGATGATTTTAGAATTCAGACTGCTGGAATTTAAGATTTTAAATCTTTAGCCATCTAGCACATAGGACGTTTTCAGAGGGTGGTGCAAGGTGCAGGGGTAGAGAGGCTGAGCAGCAAGTAGCTTGGGAACGAGTATGGGGGAATAAGTGTAGCCAATGGCCATGAGATGAGAAACTGCAAGGAAAAAGAATGTGCACAAAAATATCTGCTGTGGATACCATCTGGAGTGGGCTGGGCAAGTGTGAGCTAAGTGCCAATGTGGTAGAGAAATCCCTCAGTGCAGGTGTTATTCTGTGTCTCATGGTTTTTACACATAGTTTTGCAATATCAAGCAGGATGCTGGATGGGTGCAGCTATTTTAGTAGAACTGTGCACATGGGATTCCTCTCCATATCCCACATGCATCAAGTCCTGTAGTGTCTGGCTGTCCTTACAAGCCTTGCCTGGAGTGGGTGTCACAGGACTCACTGGTGGTTTAGAGGCTGATCCATGTATCCTCTCAGGTGTTTCACTGATTCAAATGAAATCAAATGCTTGAAGCAGAGGTGCTATCAGGGGTGTAACTGAGGGCTTTAGACTGCCACTTTTTCAAGGCACTTATTCCTTGTCTCAGTCCTGGTGCTAGTACTGTGAGGGACCTCTGGCTGTGCCCAGCAGATGCCTGCCATCCACTCAATCTTCTCTCTAAGACTGGACATTGAAGCCCAGCACTCCTGTATGGCTTTCCTCTCCAGGGATGCATTTCCTAACACAGAAGAAAGCACATCAGCTCAGATGGCTGTGCCTTAAAGCAGGGTTTTGTTATGCGCAAGGACACTTTCTTTTCCCACTCAATGCCCCTCAGTCCATGGCCTCATTTGCCCAGCACAGCCTTGTAGCAGCTCATGGATCTGCTGACCAAATGATCTTAGCATAAGGGTGAGCAGCCAGGGTGCAGCAGGTGAGGCAGAGGCCTGGAAGGTGGGCAGCCGAGAAGGGTCCCAAACTGTATGTATGAGATGGACAAGCCCAGCAGTGTGGTACCTGGCAAGGAAAGGGGCACTTCTGATGACATTTCACTATCAAAGTGAAGGAACAGCACCTCCCTTTTGATGGTATTTAGGATTTAATAATGGGTTTGTGTCATTAAATCTTCCAGGATCATATTACTTTTTTTTTTTTTTTAACATACATCTGTTCAAAAGAAAATTCAAGTCACGAAGCCAAGCATTCAAACCTTCATCAGTTTCACTGTTAATAATAAACCAGCAAAGTCTTCCTGTTCCAAGGGGTGCTTTCTGTCAGAGAGAAGTGAACAAAAGGCATGAAAGCGGGACCAAAGGAAACTGAACAAAAGATGTTAAAGTGTCCCTTGGTGAGGTGGCACAGATAACCAACAACACAGAGCAGATATCTACCAGAATCTGTTAGCGTAGACCCTAAAACTGTCATTTAGCTAGCTGAAATCACTCCAGAACAAGGATGGTGGCTAAATAGGATGGACCTGTAGAACAAGGTCGCCTTATTTCTCCTTCATGCCAGGTGCAGGACTGTCAGTGAATGAGCAAATGTGCTGGCCTGGAGAGAAATCAGGAAAGCCAGATTCTTGTCCTGCTACTTTTTTGAGATGCTGGGAGACACTGTTGCCTGCTCAAATATTAAAAAATCTAGAACTTAAACATTGATGGTCTTAATTCGGCAAAGCACATATTGAAATTCAGGTACATGACAAGTCTCCTGAGAACATTTCGTTCCTCTTGCACCTTAAATACCTTGTACTGGTCTTCCACACATTTGCCCCTTAAATTTCTAAAGAAGGATCTGAAACAGGTAACAAAGCAGAGGCATTGAAGGCTTCTACAGAGCATACCCAATGGTCTGCTGATGTGATCACTTTACGATTATGTTTCTTTTTTACTGTGTTAACTTTTCTAAAGAAAATATTCGTTAGTCTGGACGTAATTAACCAAGCTTGAGTAAAACACGTCCTCAGGACTAACTTGCTTAAAGATAGCATTTTTTAATCCCATATCCTAAGATAAGATTTGTGATATACTGCTAAACTTTTTTCCATAAATCATCACTTCCATATAGTAGATTTTAATACTACTTGGTTGATCTTACTTTATAAGATTATTTTAGGTTAGACTCCAAAATTCCCCTTCTAGCCCTCCATTTTCCCAGAATTTAATTCCATAGATTCTACTGCTCTTTGAAAGAGCACAATTACGTAACCTAACAGTCAAAATGAGAAGCAAAACTGAATGCTTGAAGATTCTCATGAATTTGCTTTCATAATAATATGTACTGGTTTTCTACCAGGTCCACTCTACCAATGTTTATACTTGTCATTATTTTGTAAGTGGGACTACTCTTCCAAAGATACCAGCAGACACAAAGATGTGTCTTGGGCTCATACTCAGGGCAATGCACACTGATTCATATTTCCAGAGGAAATGAGAGCTCAGAAGTTCTAAATTTCCACTGCAGATGGAAATCCGCCAAAATCTTCTGTTATTTGGAGACTGCCTTTTCCTTCTTCACAAATGAATTTCTGAACAATAACACGGAATGTCACATAAAAGCCTTTCTATTGATGTTTCATCCTGTAAGCAGCAAAAGCAGACACCAAACCCCAACCACTAAGAAACGGTGAAAGTGACTCACTAACCGTATCTCAGCACAGGGTTTCATTGAGTTACCAGGAGAACAGGACTCCCCAGAGGTACTAGCACCTTCTCCACTGCAAGCCCACCATAAGCCCAGGCTGCTGCCCAAGGCTGGCATCCCAACCCAAGCAATTATCACAACACATACTGGGCCCTGAGTCAGCCACCTTTGTTAATAACAGAAACAGTTCTCTCACAAAGTGAGAAAAACATAATTTAATTAACCAAATAATCATTAATGGCTTCTGGCTTTTCAAGAGTGTAATTTTAAGGGAAACATTCCATCTTATAAATCATGATACAATTATATTCCAGCAAAACCAATGCAACGGACAATTTTACTTTCATTTCCTCCAACTTTCAACATCTTCATACCGCAAGTAGTTTTGCTTTACTCAGTGGCTATTATGAAACCTCCAGTGTCAAGTTTATGTAACATTTGCCCAAGAAACTCAGCTCTTCACAGGAATTCAGCATTTTCAAGTGTCTGTGACTCTTGTGGCTCTGTGCGCAGCAAAGCCAAGGACCCCCTCAGGCAGACCTATCTGTCTAGCTTGGTGCAGGGCTACACTCAAAGAGGTTTTTGACCCTCATGAGTGCATCCTCTTTCAGATTTAAGCAAAGACACCTTTCAATGCAAAAGCCAAAGCTTCTTCAGCTTCCCGGATGAGCTGGGAGTCATCTTGCTAGGCTACAAAATCTCCATACTGGGTGTACCCGGAGGTGGGGTTTGTTGAAATGGTGATACAGCCTGACCTAAAAGCTGTGACATCACCCACTGTCCTTGTCAGATCCCTGGACGTTGACTTTTAAAACAAGGGCACCCACCACAGCCGAGGACAAGATAAGCGTGGAAGGCAGAAAACTTGCTTTCCTCCCTGCCAGGGATTCAGGTCAATTCCTGCTGAGTCAGAAAGAGCCCCCTGCCTTCCCAGCCAGCGGACAGCAGCCAGGGCTTCTCGCCCTGCGATCCCAGAGGCTGAGCAAGCACTGTGGGCTGGCACTGCTCACCAGGCACTGCTCGGGAGGTCACGGCCCGAGGCACTGTGAGCACAGCATGGCCATAATGCACATCCCCTGCCAACCCCACAGCCTTCATCTTCTTTCCTTTTCTCCCTTAGCCCTTTTCTCCCAAGGGCATCTCCAGCTGAGACTACCACATGGCTCCTCTTGTGTTTCTGGCTGACACTGAGCAGCACGGGCTGTAGAGGGACCAGCCCATTACCACTGCCTCTGTGTAAGTGCTTGAGATGGGTAACTCCTTCCAGGAAGCATAGGGAGCTCAACCAAGGTGGAAGGTGGAATAAACAAAGGTAAAGAAATAATCTAGAGCTGGCAATGTGTGACCTTAGGGGAACAGGAGGCCACATACAGTAGAGCCACCTTCCTCCAGAGCAAATAAGACACAGTGTGGTTAGAGATGGAGCAGTTCAGTGAAGGGGTATAGGAGGGAGCAAAGAGGTTGTGCTTCTCTAGACCTGTGCATCTCTGCCACTTTCCAGACTGTGGTACAGGGCTTATTCTCAGAGGGTCCGTGGCCAGTTGGGTCTCTGTGGCTAGGACATCCTGCACTGCTATAGCCATGCTTTGGCCTGCGCTTCATGGGACATGCAGATGCCCCCACCCCATGGCTCAGCCAGCTTCTGAGTGGTGAAGCCCTCCTGCCCTGGTTGTTGGCAGTGGTCCCTCTCAAAGTGCTGTGGTTGACACAGCTAGGGAGAGAGGCAGGGGGGCAGACAGGGCCCCGCAGCCACGGAAGGACAGCCCCCTGAAGCCAGCATCCCTGCCTGCAGGCAGCAGTTACTGTCTGTGGGCAAACTCCTGCCCATACATGTGGAGTAGGGGTGCCTGGTCTGTGAAGGGGATGGCTGCATGGGGTGGCGAGTCCTTCCCCTCCCTCCCCTCGGCACGCACAGAGCAGAACACTGTGTGTGTTAACAGGAACAAGCATAAACATTTCCAGCCAAGGTACTTAACACGAGTCCGTTTGCCAAGTGGCTTCACTACCTTCTTTGGTTAAGTTTAAGAGAAATGTTGTTGCTCAAAGGAGAAAACAAGCAGGGGTGTTTTCCCCCCTCACCCTTCCTGTCTGCAAATCCAGGCATCTCTGGTCTGCAGTTCCTTATAAACAAAAGAAGGAGTTTTGTGGAGCCTGTTGATAAGAGATACTCCACACCACCCCACATCCCACAGACTTGTATTATTATTTTTATGTTTGCAATGATATGCAAATATTTAGGTGCTTGCTAAGGTCAATTGCTAGTTGTGCTGCAGTGTGGTGGTTGCTCCAGTTACTGCAGAGACCCAAGGGCAAGCACAGACACAACTGGTCATCTGGGACAGCTGATAGGTTCTGCACTCCATCAGGAACATCTATGTGTGCAAGGGTCAGATGTGCCCCAGTGAAAGTAGAGTCAGGGATATAGGAATGGCCTTATTTTCCACTCCTCTTTTCTGGGAACAGTGTGCAAGGAGACAAAAGACTTGCAGCCAAGGAAAGTGAGTCTGATGTATGACAGATGGGCCATGGAGGAGGGAAGGAGGTCTTGGCGAAACACATAGGACACAGCCACCCAAATTACATCAGACAGCTTGATGGGAGCAGATCATCAGGAAAGCAGAAAATGAGTTTGCGAAGCGCAAGACTCTGCCTTGACCTGAGGTTGAAAATTGGGCCACCAGTTTCAGTGTGAGAGAAACTGGGTGCAAGTTGTCCAGTGAAGGCTAACTGCTCAACTGGGAGAAACTGGATCATTTCCAGAAACTTCTGGCATTTTAATAAAAATAAAGAGTGGGAGATCTTATTTGAGGAGCCTGAGTGCTTTCAACCACCTGTTCCTTACAGTTTTATCACCTTGAATCATTTCAAATAAAAATCTGTGTCCGGCATCAGAGTTCACACAGCCTTGCAGCAAGATAGTTATAGTTCATAATACTGGAGCGAAAGCACTGCTGACAAGGCAGACGAACTAGGAAGCATAGAAATGTATTTTAGGTGTGCAAGGCTACTGAGTAGCTACATAAAAGAAGAAGGAATAATGAGGAAAAGTCTGCTTCCAAACAAGACTAATTTCTATTATGCATGAGTCATATAAAGTGATTTTTAGAGCCAGAGATTTTTTCACTGGCATTGCTCACTTCTCTCAGTAAGCAAAGAAACAACATTACTTCAAGGTCTGAAGTTCACTGGGTTACATCTGCTTTCATTCAGTTCTACCAACAGCAATATTTTCTAAATGGATTTATTTCTTTTCTTTCCCTTTTCTCCACATCTTTGCAGCCTTACTGTCTCCCTCATGCCACTAGCAGAGACAGGATCATAAATTAGTTCAGTGCTGTGTCTGACCCAGTACTGTTGCTCAAGTAATGTTAAATTTTTATAATCTATTCCCTTCTTTGCCCCAAAATATCTACCTTCTCCTTTCTAAACAGCTTACTGGGAACTCAACAGACAAAAAAACTGCCTGCAAGCTTCTGGTCAGCTATCAGGTCAGGGATCAATCCAATATCCACAGTCCTCTCAGCTGGGATCAGGTGGTGCATGACATATAGATTGTACTATGTTGCAAAAAAAAAAAAAAAAAGGCAAGCCTTTGCAAAAAACAGCTTGTCTGTAATATGTGAGATAGATAGATAGATAGTTTCTGCTTGGCTTCTGCTGCAGTACTGTGTCCAGTTTGGGTACTACACTTGAAACAAAATGCAGAGCACTTGGAAAGAGCACACAGATAAAAGCAGCTAGAATCCCTCAAGTTTACAAAACATGACCTATAAACAAAGACTGAAGAGTTAAGACTATTTAGCCTAAGAGGAGTAGACTAACTGTAGGTATGAAAATAGCCTTCAGATACATAAAAAGTGCCTCAAACAGGAAGAGCGCAATCAGTTCCCCATATCCAGTGGCAATACCATAGGACCTGATGAGCTTGGATTACCACAAAGACTATTAGCAGTTTTAGATTCTACCCTAAAAGCAACTGTACTTCTTTGTCGGTCTATGGACAGCCTACCTCTAACCCTTAGCTTAATTTCACTACTCTATGGCTGTTTAACTCTCTGGCAGCCCAGCCTCACACCCCATGGTCTGTTCTAGCTGCCAGAAGTAAAATGTTGCCCTGATGCCCTCGCCTCTTCTCTCTTGGACTCCTCCTTGCAGCATGCTTAGGTAAAGTTGCAATTCACAAAATACAATTTATGAAGTGTTTTAGTAGCCTTTGGTCTACAAAAGTTTTTTAGTGAATTTTGGTCTGCAAAGGTTGGCCCATGATTTGGCCTAGATGTTGATAAGACATCTACAGCCCTAAGCAAAGGCAGCATACTCACATTCATCCCTTTTCACTTCTCTGTGCTATTTTCACTGCAAAACAGTACTCTCCTAACAAATCTGAAACAGCCCAAAAGAGAAGAGTCAGGGAGACAATATAGGCCAAAATGCTTGAAGTGCCCAAGATGTACAATCTTGCATCAACTAAAACCAACATTTAGACTAGAATCTGAACAAAACCCATTCAGTTAATGGCCAGCGCAGGGAAGAGTCAAGCAAGGCTGGCAGGGAGGGTGACACTTTGGGTAAGCTTCATGTTTTCTGTAACAGCTGAGATTTGCCATGAGATTATAATCTTGTGTACAGAACAGAGTCACACATTACTAATGTTGAATGGTGTGGGTTCCATGGTTCTCTTTTCTTCCTACCTAGGAGGTGTTGTACTGTTTCACCAGGCACCTGAAGTTGGGTACAGATAAGGTACTAAAATTACTGCACTGGATCTTAAGCATAAGTTTAAGATTTATCCCAGACCACTTCAGGCATCTGTGGTGTAAAATGCCATGTGTAAGCTAATCACCCTGTGATCACCTTATAGTCAAACAGGACAGGATCAATCTTATCTCTGGGAGACACCTGCACCATGTCAGAGAACCAGTCTAGACATGCCAATTAATTGACAGTAAAACAGATGGATGATTAGTGAAGGTATGGACATAACAGGCAGGATTCAACTGAATCCCACCCTGACTCAACAGATACATGTGGGTGAATCCTACCCTACCTCAGACCACTTGGGTGTAATTTATACCCACAGCTTTCAGTCCAAGCCAGAATGCACATGGAAAGCAACTTCCCTCTTTCCTCCTGCAGCTAATTTTCTCCTATTTCCAGTCTCTCCTCTCTCACAGTCTGTGCCCAAAGAGACCCATGCTTTCACCAAAAGCTGTTGTAGTGGTAAAGCACTGAAGCCTTTAAAATGTCACCTCAGATTGAGGAGCTCCTCTCCATCTCACATTATTCAGTCTTCATTGAATAGACCTTTAGCTGACCAGACTCAAACTTGTACATCAAATTTGATGTATAAAGCCTTTTGCCCCCTTTTCACATGGCCTAGATGCCCCAATGAAAACCACATTCCTCTTTAACCATAGTGATGGGCATGAGTATGGAATGCAAGTCTCTGATAGGCATTCACTGACAGCCAGGATCTCACTCATGCAAGAGGTAATGCCAGCTATTTCAAAAACTAAGCCTGCCATTTATTCTCCCAATGGAGCTTTTACATAAAACATGCTCTGTGCGCACAAGCACACGTGTGAAGTCAAGCTATCCCTCATTTTTCTTGTGCAGAAATAATCCTATCCTTCTTCAAAGATGCTTCATTAATACCATGATGGTGGAGAACTAGTTACAGCAGGCAAAAAGGCTAATCAAGAGGAAGGGCTGGTTAAGCTCGGTTGTTGAAAGCTTTGTCTCATCGCCAGGCATCTCTTGGATATCAATGGACATTTTCATAAAGCATTTAATAGTTAGAATGCATTGAGACAATATAAACCCTTTCCAAAGGAGCCCTTTGTTGAAATGTTGGCAGTGTATTTCTGGCAGGAGTCAAATAAATTAGTCATCAGATAAATCAGTCATGCTAACTAAAAGAGTGATACCAAAATAAACAGAACGTTTTTAGTCAAATCCATGAAACAAAAAGGATCTGAAAATCTTATTTAAAATTCCCCCTTGTAATTGATGCATAATTAAGCTTCTAAACATGAATGCAAGTGTGCTGTTCCAGAGCATGTGATGATGAAGATTGTATCTTGGAAAGTAAATGGGGATCTACAGATGTGATTAGAAGTAATTTTTGCATTTCTGGTTCCAAGTTCCTACTAGTAAAATCCAAGAAATTCAAAGCCTGAGTCATTCCTAAATTGCTGCAGTTTTCATGCCAGGGAAACTCCACAGATTTTGCTGAAGTTACAGCAGACTCAGACTGAATTAGGCAAACAGAACTTAGACCTATTAAAAATGCATTGACAAATATTTTAAAAAGAAAATGGCAGGCTAAGTTTATAGAAATCACATTCTCCTACTACAACAACAACAAAAAACTGGGGGGCGTAGCACATGGCAACGTGAGTTAAGGACTGCCATCACCCCTGTGCACACGCACCAAATTCCACCGAAAAGAGACTAGGGAACAAGCTTCACATGTATATTCTTTGGTGGAATATCCTCAAAGCAGAGAAATTTCACATTTCCTCATGGAAATGTAGGAGCCTTGTTGGCAATCAGTCAAATAGTAGTACTAAAGTTTGACTTATATTACTTTCCTTTTACAGTAGCTTCTATACTATTGGATTCCATATCTATTTTAATTCCAGTAATAATGTTGCATTCTTTCTTTTGAAGGATCAAACTGAAGTCAGTAATGTACTTGCATCAGAAATGCTCTGCCACTTTCATTATTACCATAATCCACATAGATTTTAGAACTGACAAGGACTAGAAGGAAAGTATTGCTCCATAGGGTGCTTAGGGAATTTTGAATCTGATTCTGCTTCATGAGATACTTTCTCTGCTCTGCTGATGACCACCTATACTCACATCTTTTGGGGATTATGTCTCTCTCATGCAGTGCTCCACAAAGGAACCAAACACAGGCATTGTGCTCTGTGTGCACTTATCAGGAACCACTGAAACCAGAACAGTGTTTATTATTTATTATTATTATTGGCTTCTATGAGCACATCTTGTAATTGGCACTGCGCAAACACAGAACACAAAGGATAGTTCTGTCCCAAAGTGTTTATAACTAGGGAGCAAAATTCAAAGGAAGTGGGTAGGTTTATAAAAGAGGAGGAAGAAGGAGGTGGAAGAAGAACATCAAGCTCTTGTTTGTTCATGCTGCTTCACAAAAAGGAAAAGGAAAAAATTCTTTGGATTGGTGGGGTTTGTAGGGTTTTTGTCAGGCTGTTCCTCCAGGGCACTGGGAGTTACTCTACCAGTCACTGCTGTGTTTCCCAGCTTGGAATAGTTTCTGTTACAATCAAGGAGGCACAGCACCCCAGCTCTCCTTTTGAAATGTTTTATGGCTTATAGTTCTTGGTGTCTTGAAGAAAAGGATCAGAATGTCCAGTCAGACCACATACAGAAATCAGATGGGAGCCAGTACCATTTGCCTCAGCGTGACCACCGGATAGGAAATTGCATCTGTGACAGCAGTAGCCAGGGCCTTGGTGGCCCCTGACTGTTCCGCAGGACCCATGGATCTGCAGAAGGCACCTTCCTCTGCTGGGTCATGCAGGTGGCCAACCCATGAGAGGCAGAGTGTTAGGCATGGGAAACTGGAACCAGCCCTCTCTGGCTCCTGAGTTTCGCATCAAGCCTTAGTGCTTCTGAGGGCAAAACATAGCCTGTATGATGAGAGGGTGTTTTTGGGTGGCTGATTGACATTGGAGGTAGGGAACTAGCTTGTGAAAAAGGGACTAATTATGAGAGAAAAACTCAGCATTGAAACCCCATGGACACTTTCTCAGATTGTTTAATTATTTCTGAGGTGGTGATAGCACCAGAATACTTTTCTGGTATCAGTAGAAGAAAGATTCAAATGGTACCTCCAGTCACCACCCCAGACAAGTCACATTTTAAATTGATTTATCTGTTTTCCAAGGAAAAAATAATTTAAACACGTAGAGGGTTTGCCTGTTTAGGGTCTTCAGTCTACTTTAAAAACATAATGCTTTTAAAAAGCAGGTCAGATTAAAATAACTAGAGTTTTTTGAGGAGAGGACATCAGTGAATGGAGATTTCCTGGGAGAAATATGCCTCTAGTTCTTACTCTATTAAAACAACAAATCTAGTGATGAGAAGAATATGTGTAGGAAACATTTATGTATGGATATATATTGGATAAAGACTGACATCTTGATCATACAGATTCTCAGCTACCACCACAGAGGCAAAAAGTCTCGCTGGTGGAGGTTCCCCATGCTATCCCCTCAAAATGATCAAGGAGGTTGTCAGCTGATACAGTTAGGAAGACATAAGGTTAGTAGTCCTCATCAAAAAATGCATTAGGGCAATAATTGCATAAGTTGAAAACTTCACCCCATAAAAAATTGGGATTTGCCCCTTTGGTTGATGTATCCCACACTGTGCTCTTCTTTCTTTATGTGTTGGGAGAAATTAATCTGCAAGCATTGGAAGTCATTTTCGATGTAGACTCCAGTCTGGTCCTAACCATCTGAACAGGAATGTGTTGGCCACTTACCCAAGCTTCTGTGTGATACCTAAGAAGAAAGAGATGGTTTCTTTAATTTTATGCCTCGCTTTTGTGCTAATAACTCATCTATCATTATCCATTAACATGTGTATGACAGAAGCTTTTACTTAACCAGTTACAGCTGAAACTAGGGTCCAAGAAACAACCATTAGAGGGTGAATTTTATGTAGATACATCAAGAATTGTCTTGGTGGCAGGATTAAAAATTTTAATGTCATCCTCTGTGATAAACATGTCTATAAATTTTATTTTGAGATCCCTAAATTACTGTGCAAGCAGAAAACCAAATTTTTCTCACCTATAGACAAAAAGGAGAGGCAAGTGTCACATTACCCAGGCACAGGTGTTGCTTCCTACTCCAGTTCCTCTTGCTTTTTGTGCTCGCGTGTTCAACTGGACTTCACTTGGAAAGAGGAGACTTTTTATAGTGGATAATCCTTTTTGTCCTTGAAGTGCCCAGGAATGTGGACCCTGTTGTTTGTTTGGGGTTTTTCTATGATTTTAGCTCCTATTTCTCGAGATTCTAAACTTTGTTAGCAAAAACCTAAAGCCATCCTGTTAGGATGTTCAGTCCAATTATGACTAAGACTTGAAAGAGTAGGCAAATCTAGCAAAATTTCCACAACATGTAAAGCATTATCAAATGTTTGTACATTTCATTTGAAATGCTGTCTTGCATAACCCTTGGATGCTAACATATGTGATTAAAGTTTAAACTTACACCCAGCACTTGTTAATCTGCTTATAGCTTCCCTTAGCAATATCAGTGAAAAGGTATTTACTAAAACTGATGTAATTAATCTGGGTTTATGTAAGTCTGAGGCATAATATCTCATTTAAAGGGGGCTTTCACCTTCTTTCATAAGCCTGGCAACTCCAGATGAGTCTTAGCTGGGAGCACTATAACCCACGCCGTCTAGGGCAGCCCCTGCTTTCAGAGAGGTCAGGGGTTGCCAGGGAGCTAGGCACAAATAATGATCTTGCATATACAAATAATCTTGTAAATAACGTGACTGAGTTGGGAATACTTTAATTTACACACATTTAGTTTCAATACCTTGTGCTGCAGCTCTGCCAGCAATAACAGAATTCCCATTCTCTAGCCATGCTCATGAAGGACAGAAAACCAGCAGGTTCAGCACGGATCCGTGCAGACCCATTTGGAGGGTATCATGGACAGAAAGCCACTTATGATTCAGTGGGTGCTTGGGGTCCTGCTTTAGGGTGATTTTGTTAGACTTCACATCGTTTTTACTGAGTGTAAAAAACTCGAGGTATACAACACTTAAGTACACCTTCCTACCCAGAAGGCGTTCTACTCTATTCTTCTCCCCCTCTACTCCACTCTTGTGAGATCCCACCTGCAGTACAATGTTCAGCAACGGGGCCCCCAACACAAGAGGAACGTGGACCTGTTAGAGAGAGTTGAGACGAGTGCCACAAAGATGCTCAGAGGGCTGGAGCACCTCTTCTGTGAAGACAGGCTGAGAGAGTTGGGCTCGTTCAGCCTGGAGAAGAGAAGGCTCCAAGGAGACCTTAGAGCATCTCCCAGTACCTAAAGGGGGCCTATAAGAGATCTGGAGAGGGACTTTTTTAAAAAGCATGTAGTGACAGGACAAGGGGGAATGGTTCTAAGCTGGCAGAGGGGAGATTTAGATCAGATATGAGAAAGAAATTCTTTACCATGAGGTTGGTGAGACACTGGCACAGGTTGCCCAGAGAAGTTGTGGGTGCCCCATCCCTGGTGGTGGTCAAGGCCAGGCTGGACAGGGCTTGAAGCACCCTGTTCTAGTGGAAGGTATGCCTGCCTATGGCGGGGGACGAGGGTTGGAACTAGATGATCACAAGGTCCCTTCCAACCCAAACTGTTCTATGATTCTATCAGGAAAGAAGCTAGATTGATTTGACATAGCTAATCTGTACTGGCTGTTACATGGCTCTTCATTGTTTTACAGGTACTTACTTACAAATAGTTTATTTCCCTACCTGTTCCAAAACAAAATCTCAAAGAATTCATGTTAGGTGTACAAGTTTCTAATTCCTAGATGTTTCTGCTGTGTTATTTTTTTAAGTTCAGCCGTTTTCTATGCTTCTGCCATTTAAAAATCCTCCATGAGCCTAAGAAGGCTCTGTCTATGCATGAAATAAAGCAGGTCAGGCTGGTGTTCAGAATTGATTAGGGCACCCTCCAGAGTAGATATGTTTTGGGGAGAGCCAGTTGGTGTGGCCAAAACTGAGCCATGAAGTTGTACAATTGGCAACAGAGGTCTGATGGCAGAGCTCATTGCTTGGACCTTGTTTATACAGAAATATGTGTGTACTGAAAATTGCATGAACTTCTCTAAGGCTGTTTCAGACTCATGATCTCATTCCATGCTGGGTATAGGATTTCTGCCTTCTCCCCATAAAACAACAGCTCTGTTCCGCCAGAAGTGTGACACTCAGGCGCACTGCTCTGGTCAGATGCTCGCTGGGGAATTCCTGCCCCATCAATGTGCCACCAAGACATAGAGAGGACATAGCAAGGGCATAGGACTTTTATCCATAGAGATTTTGCTGCCACTTCTGATCTTTAAAGATCTTCAAAGTAATCTTCTGTCTTTAAAACACTTTTTAGTGTAAAAGGAATGCTTCAAACAGGTAGAATTACAACGTCATACATATCACATCCCTTCAAAGACATGGTTTTTAAAAATCATCTTCTAAGATTTTGGCTCTATCTAGGTATTTTTCAGACAACATTTTTGCCTGATCACTCACAGGGGAGCAAATGGAAGTGAGGAACCTTCGGGTCTCAGATTTACTTCAAATCATGCCTTGTAACACCAGACAGGAATGTCCAGACTTGATAAGTACCACTTGCATAGAACCCTGGATGCTCCTGTGATTCTCTAGCATCCCTAAATCCTACTTTCAAGGGAGCTTTTCAAGGCTAAAGGAAGACTCCCCAGATAAAAAAAGCAGGAAGGTCTCCTGACATTAGCAGATTAAGATAACTTAGCCCTGGCTTCCTTTGCTCTGTGAGAGCTTTCAGGCTGGAATACTGGGAGAGTTGTTCAAATCATACCAGTACTACACAGTGACATGGAGAACAAGCCAATTGTTTCAGTGTCAGGTTTTGTTTACCAAGATCTGGCGGTCTGTCTTTGCAAAACGCTTGCCTCTTGCTTTCTCCATGGATTCTTTGGATCTGCTACCCTCTAAAGGCCGTTCAGTGAATTATGGTGTTGTCCTGAATGTCGATCAAGTCTTAACGCAAAATCAATTCTCAGATTTATTCCTTATCTGGAGAGGAGTTTGAGCTCTATGAGGGAGAGGAATAAATACTTTAAGGGTTACTTCTTGTTGTAAGATAGCTTAAAAGAGGAAATGTTTAAGTCAGAGATTTTATCAGCAAGAAGAGGGTTTCATGATAAAATTTATCTAAAACTGAACCTCAAGCATACATGCTTTTGTACAGAAAAGGGAACCACGAAAGTGAAGTGGCTCGTCCCAGGCAGAAACCTGGATCTGGCCATGCTTGGTCCCAGTCCTGTGCTCAGAGGAGTAAGTAGCTGTTTCCAAACACCCTGGGGTGTTCAAACTCTCAGGCATAGCTGCAGTATTGCTAGTTTTGTGTGATCCCAGCAAGGAACTTTCTGGTGTAGAAGAGTTTGGGCAGACTGTGTCTCATCTCAAAAGGTGAATTGTTCCTTCAGCTGAGAGGCTCAGATGTGCCATGAAATCAAGACCTTTAAGTGAGGTGTTGGTCTCCCACTGCACCCAGAGGATAAAGTGAAACCCAAGCTGGAGTGGCACACTAGGAAACTGGTCATTTTGTCTGCTTGCTTTGGAAAATAAAAAGGAGGTATTTAAAGTTTACTTTTTTGTTGTTTGGGTAGGCCGTGTGAAATTGGATAATCTCTAAGTATACTTGGAATCTGAGCAATAAACATTGTCCACTGGTACTTATGTTCAGCTTCAGCACTGTATAGACTTCTCCAGAGGAAAGGGGATCAAGTTTTAGGTAAATTGAGTACCTCTCTCCAGTCCTTTCTGTGGGGGGAGCACATGGCAGTTAACTCCTGAATTAAATTGAATGAACCAGGGCCTGAGAGGAGGGCTTGTCTAACTTAGAGAAGGGAGCAACGGAGGTTTTAAACATCGGCCATCTTAAAAGCCCTTAAAATACCTGAGACTTTCCACAGGCCTGGCAAACATGACAGAGGAGTCCACATCCAACAGTCACTGGAGGATACCTTAGGGCAATTAAAATGGCACTAGCCACGTATACTTATGTACCTGTATTGCTCCTTAGCTGCTTTGTCTGCTGTAATTGCCCTAACCAGGGAAGGATTTGTCTTTTGGGACTCTATCTTTCTGCAAACTACAAGAATCTATGTGACAAATTTGGGGTAAATCTTTTTGTTAAAGCCAGCTGAGCCTCACCCTGCCCCACTATAAGGAATAAACAGAAGGTCTCTTAACTAGTGTTTTAGCCCGCTCTGAATGCAAGTGACTCCAGGTGACTCCCAGCTGCTTGTGGTCCTGTTCTCAGAGACCGGAGCCTCCAAGTGCAGAGTCACCCACATTGCCACTGTCTTCACTAGACCTTTCATCATCCTCCCCATCACTGTCCACACTATGTCATTTAGTTCACTCCCAGGATCTTTTTCAGAGATAATTATTTAATTTGACCAAAACATAAACTGGGATGCAATTCTGAGGACGGAAGGCTCCACAGACAGGCTTTACCAATAGGCAACACCTTCTCCCACATGTCCTGACATGCTATATTGGAATGTGAAAAACCTTAAATTCAGTTTCATTGTTCAAAACCAATGAAAACAACCTGCCTTAAAATTCATCATTATGTCTTAGAGCCATCACTTGAGATCTGGAAGAGATCCAAACCAGACAATACCCAATGAGATCCTGGGCAATTTCCTTTAGCAATAGCTAGTGGGTGGCTATAAGCTATTCTGTAAACTTGGTCTGAGAGCACCATCTTATCCACAGGAGTGCCTTTGGCTAAGCAGAGTCAGCCCATAACTCTTAGGCCTTTAGGATGTACCAAAGCTGTGCATGAACGCAGTGTTTACAGCAGTCAGCCCAGCTGACTCCACAGCTCACATCAGCCAATAGCAAAGCCATTGCTACTGGGGACCTGCTGAAGTATCAGTCACAAAAGTATTCCAAGGCAAATCTTCTGCAGACTTCACCCTCTTCAAAGGAGGCAGAATAATTTCAAAATTAAGCCACCTTGGTGGTTTAGATACTTTGGGATAGATTTGAATCATGAGCTACAGTATCGTTTTATGAGAGTGCATCTCCTTTGCTCCTCAAGCTTATCCTCAATCCAGTTCAGAGTTTAAGACTGCTCATCTTTGCTTTATGCATCCATGCAGCCCATCCTGCAATCTTCTGCTTAACTTCTGCTCTTAATGAGAGTATTGCCACATGCCTCGCACTTTCAAAGGTCCACCCGAACATATAAAGCCCATTCAAGCCACAGAACATTCAAACTTAATAAGGAGAAATTGTTAAAATAGGTGAGAGAGCAGATATTGCCAAAGGTGTTTTGGAACAGCTACAAAACATTAGACATAACCAGTTTTGCAAGAACTGTGTCCAGACTATCTGTAGAGTCCAAACCTCTGTGAGAGGCTCCTGTGAGAACAGAGAACAATATACAGTAAAATGAGATATCCTGAACACACGTAAGTATCATTTACAGCAAACGTTATGTTCTTCGGGGGCACAAAGAGGTGTTAAAATGTAAAAGGATATAAATCTTCTACCAAGAAGTTGTTAATAGAAAGAAGTTGTCTAAACCCAGTAAGATTTTATCTCTTGTAAACCCAAAGCATCCTACACCTGTAGCTCAGTCCAGTAAATAAGGAGATAAACAGGTTAGTAATTCAGTTCACTACAAAGTACTGTTCAGAGTATGGCTGGCTTGCAGGAAAACTCCTGTGGCAGCCTCTGCATACCCCTGCTCTCTCTCACATTGCTCTTATGGAGTATGGAGGTCTGAACAGACCTATTCCTCCATCACAGTGCTGAGTTTGGGAATTCACAGGAAATCCAGTTCCCAAAGAACAGATTTTTCCCATCCTTGGAAAGCCTTGGTGCCCTGTTGCTGTGAGGTTCTGGTAGCAAAATGTGTTCAGGTCCAAGATCAGGTGGAGTGCAGGAAACCAAACTGCCATTAAGGTCCACAGGAGGTGGGAGCCACTACCACTTTGCACAGGAAAGGCTAGAAGTGGAGGACAGACAAGGCTCCCTGGGCACAGAGCTGCAAGGTCTCCATTTCAGGGCTCAGATGACAGCTCAGGGGATAGCAGGGGCCACTGGGGCTCTGCTAACCCTGCACGACCCTGCCCACCACACAGGTGGTTGCTGCAATGCCCAGCACTGAGCAGAAGCTGGACAGTAGGACCCCAGACCTTTACTGATGAAAAATACAGGCATTTCTAACAAGCCATTTTTGCGCAGTTGTGGGTAAGAGCAGCTTCAGGCCCAGCCTCATCTTTGTGGGATGGCAAAAGTATCGGACACAAAATTTTCATATACACTCCAGTGTTACTCCTTTCCCCCACAAGAGGTGGTGGGTCCACATCTTTACATATCCATATACTGCCCCACTGGTCCTCCCTTTCCAAGGACAGTTAGCAAAGCTAACAGTGAACAACTCAGCAAAGCAAAGCTAAGAGTCAGGCTGGTGTCTGACTTGATCCTGCCTTATTCAGACTGGAAAAGAGAACTGTCTTGAAGGACAGCTGATTTCACAAAACAGATCTCATTTCTTCTTGCTGGCAAAGCTTCTTTTCTTTCTGAAGCTCAAAATGACTTGAGCGAATTGACTATTCCAGTGACCCTTTTCAGACTATTGGCTAAGTCTCTGCAAAAGATGTTATGACCAGGCTTAACACACATCATTGGTCTGTCAGCAATACAAAGAGTAGTTTATGATCCTTGCAATTTTAACACAGTAAATCCATTGATAGAAGTGTTTATTTGCTATTCACTTGCTGATACTTCGCCAGCATGCAGCAAGCTTTTGAGTGATCACACATCTCCAACATGTAAGCACATAGTATCAGCAGATATCCTGCAAACGCTTCTGCTGAGAGCATACAGGCTGGGGACTGTAGTAGCTGCCTGCTCCATTGTAATTTACCCTGCTTAAATGAGAAGTTTGGAAGAGGTGTCATTCAGCTTGAATTGGATGAAAGCACTCACAGACAGGAATGTGCAAATCCCACCTGGAAAGTTGTCCATACTCATTCCCTTTTTTCATATGTGTTTCAAGTTTCAGATAATGAAGCTACCACATAAGTGGGTGAACTGGTAGCACTCTCTGGTTTATTAGGTGAAATTACTGTTCTTCCAAGGTCAGACTCACTAGGTCAACCATTTCTTTTGCTTGCATTATCCATCCGCCACATTTCAGCTTGTTCAGGGAGATAAGGTGCGTGATACAGCACTGAAAAGTGCCATTACTTCTTACAAGTGAAAAAGTAATTGGTGTTTGCTTTCCTGTGACTGGACATAGGATCTGATTGTGAACTCAGAGCTGCATAAATCTTAACAGTGTGAACGCTAATTGAGTGATGTTGCTGTAAAACCGCCATAGTTGAGTTCATGTTTAGACTTGGGGTGTTTTCTGCTCTGGATTTTTTGGGTGAACAGATGCAAGTGGACTTAAAAAAAAGAAAAATCTTTATTTTCATTGCTCTTCAGTGTCACTCAGAAGTCATATTTCACAAGAGACCACAGTCTGGTTATTAAATTCATCAGCAGACAAATTCAGGAGCCATATGTACCAGTAATTGCAAGTGATTAGAACTGAAAGAATAGTCAGCATCTACTAAGTTGGTCATTGTGCTAAGTCTGCTCTAAGAAAATGACGAGAGAACTTCACTGTACAGACTTCTTTTTATACATCTATATATACACACACATATATGATATCCATGTGCCAAACATTTTTTCCAGAAGAGGGCGCAAAATTTCTCTCCATGCTGTATTTGTGAGTGCCAAAACCTTTTCAGGCTGTTTCTATCTCCATTTGTATATATGGGATTTGACATTAAACATAGTAAAAATCCCATCCTATGACATTTATAGTATAGATAACTACGTATGATTTTGTTCATCTTGCGTCCTTTTACAGTCAGTAAAATGAACAGGTGATTCAGGGGTACAGTTCGTCCTATTTCACCCTAAGTTTGACCAGCTGTGTAGCTCTCCAGACTCCTTTGACTATCCTGCCTGGAGCTCAAATGAATAGCTCAGATGTGGACATCTGCATTTTGGATATCTAAGTTGGAGAGAATCCCACTTCTTGCATTTGCCAGGTAATGCTCCACAGTGACAGTGTGGGACAGGGTTACCTATGCTGCTCTTATTGCCAAACACCAGTTTGGCATCATATAAGTATGGCATCATATCGATTGCAAATTTAAGTTAACTTATGGAAAGTTACAATTACTTCATTTGTGGGCTGTTATCAATGTTGCAATAGTGACGAGGATGAAGGGCCTCTTGCAGAGGCACTGAAGAAGTCATGGTAAGAATGGCTGCTAAGGGAAGGGAGAGGAAGAGAAATGTCACTGTGGTTAGACCACAGTGTTACTTATGCCAGCTGTCACACAGACCGATAGCTCCATTTATTCATGTGTCATTGATCCTTGTTACCATTTCACACGGCCTTTGTGAGTGCTCTTTAAACTTCCCAGATCAGCAGATCTTGAGGAGTGGTAGAAAGCTTGCAGTAAGCTCTCCCTGCTAAGCCTTCCTCATAACTTCGCATGAAAATGAACAAGCATGGATCATTATTCAAAATAATGACTCATTTCAGAGATACACATGTGGCATAGATTGTATCACCTCCACTGGATATGATACAATCTTCAAACACAGTCCTTCTATGATTTATGTATTCACAAAGAGCTGCTTTCAGCTCAAAGATGTAACCCTGCCCCTAAGCATATATATACCACTCATCACACAAAACTGCTTCTGTTAAGGTGTCTCTGCATACTCAGGTGCAAAGCAAGTGTCACATTTCTAGCTGTGGTCCAGCCAAATGGGGAGGTTATACAGTGTGCCCTCCTGTCATCTCAGCCTACAAAGGTGAGGGAAATTTTGCATTTCCCTGGAGTTTCCCACCCAATGACTGATTTCCACGGCACAGACACATTTTAACATCACCCTTGCTCCCAGCAAATGGGGATAGCTAATAATTATATAGTAGTATTGTCTTAGTTTAAGAAGCAACAGAAGTAAATCTAAGAGAAATTCATGAGCATGCTAATACGTAAGGCAAGGTCAACCCTTACTATCACAATTCGGACATCCTTCCTGAAGTGGGCATCAGAAAAGGATTTGGAAGCTGGAGAAATAGCATGTCAATACAGCTGCTTCACACCTACATTAAAATACTCTGATATTAACATAATAACAAAGTAAATCCTGCACTAACTTGCCTCTTATGGTGTTGATCCTTCACGGCTTCCAAAATAATACTAAAACCCACAAAGATGAGGCTCATAACGGAGAAGAAACCACTGGCAGTTGGGTTTGGAAGTGAATTATTTAGTGTGTGTGTTGGTTGTGAGCAGACCTCATTCAAGTAAGATTGTAAGCTGCTGGATGCACAGGGCAGAAATAATTGTACAAACCAATGTCTGGCTGTTGTGAAGGAAGACACTAGACAGAGCAGGACTACAGCAAATTTACATGAGCTGGCAACTTCATCCTTTTAACAGAAAATCTGGCAAACTCTACTTATGAGTACAAATTATTCCAAAATTACACGCACGAGGGAGTGATTATACAGGGGCACTGTCAAAGCTCTGGGTACTCCCAAGCTTGCAAATATACTGGGTCAGTAGGGCTAAAGTCACTGAAGTCAATGGAACTCTAAAGTGAAAAATAATGCATTGCAATGGTACAGAGCATGTCCAAAGAAATGCTGAACACGGTCTTAATTGCCCATCGGAGTATTAGGAATGGCTTGAGATAACTTATCTAGCCAGGCATGACTGCTGCCATAAGAAAGTGAAATCGTCATCAAATGCCAGAAATCAACAGGGAAAAAACCTCAGACACACCTCTCAGTTCAAGGCTACTGCAGCCCTACTGAAAACAAATGGAAGTTACTCAAGAACCTTACTTCCCCATTACAAAAATCCCAACTGTTGCACAAACAAACCAAGCCAGAATGTCATACTTCATCATAACTCACTATTCGAAAGGAGCTGATGAAAGATAATGACCTGTGGTTCACAACTGGCTCATCTGGGAAATATTCTCTAATGGATTAAAGTTCTAACTAGCAAGAACACAAAGAGTATAGAAGTAATATTTAAAATAAAAAAGGGATGAAAATCCTAATGAGATGAATGTCCTGATGGGCATTTTTAGTCCAGGAGTTTCAAGGCAAAACTACAAAGAAAGTACCTCTCTGTTTTGGAAGCAAATGTAGATAATTCTTGATAAGGCTAATGAATTGCTTCTACTATTACATGCTCATCCCACTTCTCGTAATGAAAAATCCTAGGGATATACAAGTGCTGGGTAGTAGTACGTATGAATATCTATAACGCAGAAGAAATTCCGTGAATAAACAGAAGGCCTGTGATCAGATATTGTTTGTAGTCTCCAGTTGTAGATTTCTGTAAGGAAAGGGAAAAGAACATTTTTGTCTGCTAAGGGAGGGCTGGGTTACTTTAGTCTTCTCTATTTATTCTAAATCTTTCTTTCTCACTTGCTATTTTTGAATTGGCTTCATCAGCTTGTTGTGGTAATACTTACTTACTGAGCTGCATGTGTGTTTAATTTTGTCAAGAAAAGATCAAACTGTGATTGGTGGAGTTGTTTTCTGACAATTTTGCTCCTATATAAGGGACGTAGCAGTTTGGATAAGAGACTGATCTCTCTTTCGTATTCCAAGACAAAATGCAAGGATATAAGAAAGTCTTTGTTTCACAGTATTTTGATATATACAAATAAATATATATATATATGAGTGGGCTTCCTGGCTTTGTTCTAAGATATGAAATGTTTTTTTGTGAAAGACCAGTGATTGGTATTTCAGTCAGTTTGACAACCTGCAGAGAAAATGTTACTCTCAGGGATGTGAGTCCTAGTCTAAAGGCTTTATTTTATTTACTCATGTATATTAATACATTCAATGATGCATGTGCCACATAAAGGACTTGGGATAATTTCTCAGCATAATGAGTATGTGTCATGAATCATTCCCCTAAGCACAGCTACAGGCTTTGATATACTCAAGGGAGGGCTTTCTCTGCCGAGTTTGAAGTTCAGAAGTTCAAAGGCACTTCTCATTAGAAATTAACCACGACACTTTAAAAATGAGAAGGGAACAACTTACTCCACGCCTGAAAAACTTGGCAGAGGCCATTCCCACAGGCCAACAGACACCGGTGTGCTGAGAAGTGTCACAGAAGAGGGGCTGAGGTCAGGGACAGCACAAACAGGACAGTGACCTCTTACAATTCCTGCTTTGGAAAACACAGCCCTTTGGCTTCTCCAAGCCTTGTTTGGAGAGCAAGGTCTGCAACATGACTGTAATAGGCTTTATTTACAGCTAGATATCCACTTGGTAGATATCTAGCTGAATATCTAGATGGATGTCCACCCTTGGGGTATCATACTAGCCCCAGAGAGTTCAAGCAAATCTTTAACTTTCATGTCTTCTCTGGTGTGGTCATAGAAACCCCTAAGCTGGCAGAAGGAAGCAGCAGGTTAACCACTGAAATGCAGCTGGGCAAAGAGCCTGTGAGCCGCGAGGCATGCATCCAAAGATGACACTGGTCCCTGCCAAAAGCCAAGAAACACACCAGCGCCCATGAGGTTTGCCAGGCAACTGGGCAGTTTCTGTCTGCACGAGACACTCGCCCATGAGAGCCACTGTTGGAGACGTGAGAGGGGCAGAAGGATGAGGGCTCAAAATGCGAGGATGCCCATTTGCTGAGGCACTCATGCCGCGACTCATAAGGATGACAGCAGGCAGACGATATGTGTGGTTAGGTGGGAGGCCTGGAAGAGCCCAGGATGATATTGGTCTGGTGGAGTAGGCAAGAAGGAGCTGCTTGGTCAACACTCCAGGAGTGAGGCTTGCTAGAAAAATATGAGAAATAACTTTTGTTGAGCCCAGGGGAGGATTGCACTTTCCCTTTCTTTTAACTGTGGCTTTTCCTTTCTATGCTTTAAACTAAATCCTCAAAAAACATCAGTTCTTTCATTTCTCTGGTCACCCTGTGTAGAGCTGGGGTGTAACTCCTGCCTGAGGCTGGAGACATTCAGCCAGCATCCCCCCAGCAGCAGTGGCTTTAAACAGAGCTGCTATGGGGCTCTGCAGAGGAAGACAACAGGCAGAGGAAGACAACAGGCAGAGGAGAGGGACTTGTGCCTTGGGTCACCCTTAAGCAAACTTCAGCCTGCAGAGGTGTCTAGTGCTGGGGCTTGTACTGCCAGCGTTGAAAACAGCTGTGGCAGAGGTGGGTAAAATCTCCTGCAAAGTATAGGCAGCAAAAGGGCTTGGAGCAACCTCCAGAGCATTACACTGGCTTGATGAGGATCCCAGCTTGAGGTTAGCTCCTGTTTGGGATGGGAGGAAAACTGAAACTGGTTCAGGTATGTGATCCCAGAATCAATATTTTCACAGCTCAGGGCATGTGACGTGTCACCGGAAAGTGCCTGCGGAGGACAATGGCTGGCACAGGACCACAGCTCCGCAAGGCACTAGTGCCACTGACCAGCCTGTGCACAGGTGTCTATAAACTGATGCCTTTGCCCAAGGCAGTCCCTCCAGGTTTCTTTTACAGGCAGTAACATTCCTCTCATAAATCTGCACATCTTCCAGAGATTCCCTGTATTTCACAGGGACCGGAGGGGTGTGTGTGTGTGCAGGATTTATGACTGGGATCTGAATTTCATGCACGATTGTTTTTTGCATTTCATACTGAAGTACAGTATTTTGCATTAACAAAATACCCAGCAATAACACAAACACTTCCTCCAGATGAATTTTAACATTCGTGTCAGGTTCCCTAATGAATGAAGCAGACCTGTAGCTTTTGCATACCAGGTTATGTACTAACTCTGCATCCTACCTTCTCTTACCAAACCCTTATCCTGCACTCTCCTACCAAATCAGTTTCTTCCCATATGTACATAGCAATGTTAACACTTAAAAAATACCACATGAAAAAAATACGCTCTAGGCCATCTTTCCAAATAAACCCTTAATCCTCGACATCACAAAAAGTCATTTTTGTCAACAGCACACTATCCTGTAGAAAAACAGAGAGTAGTCACTACAATAAGCACCAGTGTCTCCAGCCTCACTGTTTGACAGCCACTGGCATTTGTATTTTGTTGGTATTTGTCAAGCAATTCAGAATCAAAAGCCACCACCCCTTTGTCAGATGGAGACTTCTGAAATTTATGAATTTGCTGATGGAAGTGTTCTGATTCCTGTCTACATACAGCACGTAAGATAACTGCAGCAGACACTGGGGAAGAGAAACAAAACACATTTTCACAGAGCTGTCACAAACCAAAGAGATTGCTTCATTGTCCCGTGTTCTCCCACTTTACAATTTTGCTTACTGAAAAAATGTGCAATGCAATATTTAAATATTCAAAAATAAAAGCCTTACCACCAAAATCACAAATGTTGACCATGTGCATGGGGCATCATTCAGTGCTGCAGACTTTCCTTGCAAACTGGAATTAAGTCAAAACTTCCAAGAATTTCTCATTTTCTCAAAGTTGAAATTCATTTCTCCATGAAAATAGAATTTACATCATTTTAGCACTAAATTCTCAAATGTGATTCTGCCCTTCTTCACCTGGCTTGCAGCTAAAATGAATTAAAAAGCTAGAATGGAGGCTTTATTGCTCTTTGCAAGTACCCAAAAGGAGGCTGTAGTGCATGTCTCTCGTCGCAAGTAACAAGCGATAGGATGAAAAGAAACAGCCTCAAGTTGCACCAGGGGAGGTTTAGATTGAATCTTAGGAAAAATGTCTTCCCTGGAAGGGTTGTCAAGCATTGGAGCTGGCTGCCCAGGGAAGCTGTGGAGTCCCCATCCTTGGAAGTATTTAAAAGACATGTTGATGTGGCACTTCGAGACATGGTTTAGTGGTGGACTTGGCAGTGCTTGTATAATGGTTGTACCCAATGACCCGGATGTCTTTTCCAACCTAAATGGTTCTATGGTATAAAGGAGCCACTGAAAGAAATAGCTGAGAAAAGACATTTGAACAAAGAGGAAAACAGAAAAACACAGTGCATGCCTGAATCTCTATTATCTGTGGAAAAAGCTTTATTTCTTTAGAAGGGCAATGGCAAGGTAGAAGTGTAATGCAAGAGAAATCTTTTCAGTATGGGAATGTGAAAGCATTAACATATGAGGCAGAGCACATTGTGTCCCGTTCTTGGTGAACATCTTGTTGGCTACTCTGAACTGTGACCCAGCAAAAATAAGCCAGGTAATGTACTGCTTCATTAACTACTTGCAGTAGACAGCGGGAGACTGTTTTCTCAAGAGTCAGTGTGGGGACACAACACTGTGCTGAGGAATAGGAAGACCCCATTCTGCACACAAATTGCACATAAAATGAGCAAAAGGACTGTCTGGTATGCTGAAAAACTTACAAGTACATGTGATCGATTTGACTTTTGACATGGCAGTGCTCTCAGAGGATGGGAACATGGGGGCAACCTGACCATGGTCCCCAGCATATGCATGTTCCCATCAGCATCTATGTTTTTAAGGTGTTTTCTTCTCCCCAGATCTCATTACTGTCAGTTTTATTTGTGATTCCTTAAGCTCAGCAGGTTTAAATCTGATTTTAAATCTGTCCTCTTTATCAAAGAGCTTCTATGCCTGCAGGCAGCCCCTCTTTTTACTGACTTCTGTGAAATCAGTCTGGCTATTACTTCCATTTCAAATACACACCTCACTTCAGAAACCAAATCTAACCAGAAGGACCCATCAGCATTGCTGATGGATCAAATGTACATTAATTTCAACCTGTTTATCCATTTTTTTTAATCTGTATCTATCAAAAAAGTCACATATTATTATTTCCTTATTCCCTTTGTTTCTGAGCTGCTTGAGCATGTTGATCTAAGTCAGCTTTTAACTTCTCTTTGTCACCATGACCTTTTTTGATCCCAGGCCGTTTGCTCTCAAATTAAGTCACGCTACAGAAGCTGCTTTGCTCCAGGTTGTGGTTTTCATGTTCTCGGTTAAACGAAATCTTTCTATGCCACCAGCCAGGACAATTGGTGCCTGATAAACAGTGCGGCCACAGAGACGGTAAAACACACCACCTTCTTCATGCACAACCCTTCTCTGAGTAAATAAGGGGCCTCTGTGGGAACTGGGAAGAAGAACCAGAGGAGGGCATGAGGAAGAGCTTCCTTGCAGATAATGATACTGCAGCGCTTATCATAGCTGTAAGTGGCACACTGGTGCACTAATATACGAATACATACTATATGTTATGCTCAGATCATGATTGCATGTGGTCCCTGCTGCACTGTTATTTAAGCCATACACTGAAATCTTCTTTCCACATGTATGTGTATTTGAGTTCACAACAGCGATACACATAACTACTTTTCCAGTTGTTTACAAATAGGGAAATTTTTCCAATGGCAGCTACTCTATTTGATTTAGTGAGGTAACAAAATCACAGAGTAGTAGCATAATTCAGGTTAGGGGGGATCTCCAGAGGTCATCCAGTCCAAAACATGTCTAATCAGATGGGCCGTGTTCAGTTTAAGTCTTGAACACCTCCAAGGAGGGACATCCCACAGCCTTTCTGAGCAGCCCGCTCCAGTGCTTGACCTCATGGTTTACCATGATCCTCATGGCAAACAATTTTTTCCTAATACTTAATGGGAATTTTCCATGTCCCAATTCATGCCCCTTGTCCTGCTGTGCTCCTCCCAGAAGCTTGGCTCCAGCTTCTCCAAGTCCTCCGACTGGGAGCTATCCCAGTACTCGTAAAAGATTATAGAGTCATTGTGCCCACATCTACCAAGTGCTCAGGAAATGGCAGAGATCAGCTCTGGCACACGAAGGCAGAGGATGCGTTTGGTGGAAAAGCATGCCTGCTCTGGGAACACCAAGGTCTCAGCCTCAGCCTGCAGCTCAGCCACCAGTCAGGATTCAACCTCTTCATCCTTATGGTTCACTGCAAGGATTGCTTCTGAACACTGGCTGCTTTGGAAAGACGTTTGCTCCTCTGCCTCCCAGCTTGACTAAATCCTTTCAAATTCCATTAGATATAGTATTCTTTTATTTTGAAAACACTTTCTAAATCGTATTACATAGGGCCACACATTCTAAAGATCAGTCTGAAAGCTTCCCTTCTTTCCACTGCAACCTACCTGTGTTCAGTAAAACTTAACTTGATGTGGAGGCAACTTCTGAAGCTCGAGAGCTGCACCTGTGCTTCTGGCCAGGAGGAATGCACCTCCAGTAAAGTAGGAGATGCACTTCTTCACATTTCCTGCTCAGTTTGTTAAACAGGTTATATCTATTTTTAAAGCATTGTATTGCAAACTTTCAGGGAACAACACAGGCTTTTGTCAATAAAATTAAGCTGAGCTGAAAGAAAAAAAAAGGAGAAAGAAATACTGCATTAATCTCAGTGTCAAGAAACAAAGGCTGTAATGTCCGAACATGCTGCACAGAATGGGAGAGGGGAAAGTTTATTGGCTTGTGGAATGCAATTTTTCATTCCTTTAAAATGCTTTGGGTTGTCACTTCCTATTAATTTTTTACTTTTTGTTACATAATATATGACCTGCATAGCTTAAAATCATTCTTGTCCTGGAAGTTCACAAAAGATGTGCAGTAATTCAATGTAATTCATTTCTGATAGCTTAAGAAAAACAAGAGTGGCGACCCCAGCAAGGACTGGTGATTATTAACTGATGTTCCCACTCTGATGGATTTTTTTAGATGACACAGAAACTTTCTGTGCCTGCTCTCCTTTAGAGGATCTGGTTGCTCACGTTTTAGGTGGCACTTTTTGTTCTGCACAATGCAGAAGCCTCCTCATTTTACAGTTGTGTTAATCTTCTCTAATGCATATGCCAGTTTGAGGTGTATCCCCCAGATCTATCCCTGACAGCGGACCTGACCTTGCCCAGGTGATGACACTCCTACAAGCCTATCTATATTCCCTGCATGTCTGCCTTTACCTTTTCAACATTCAAATCCTCGGGGAAACCCTAGCAAACAAGGAAGGTGTCCTTCAGCCTTACAAAGATAACGCTGGGGTTTTTTTCTTCTACACCAGCGTTCTAGGCACCCTGGAAATCCTAAGCCAGCAGAGCCATGAAAGAGTCCCAGGTTGCCCAACCTATGCATGGTAAAATTACAAGAAAAATTACTCTGGAACAAAGGCATGACGACCCTAGCCTGCTTATCCTGGCTGCAGAACAAATGCTGTTGTCATCCAGTGTTTAACTTATGAGGCAATAACAACCGCCTGTGATTTTGATCCTGCAAGAGCTAAAATAATATCCTGTATTTCAGACTGGAGAGCAAAACCGTTTCTGAAGGACTCTTCTGTACTTAGTAATAAAATAAACTTCTGTACATTATGAAATTACAGCTACTGAATAACATTCAATTCCTATTTGTAAAATATATGTAGTTCAAAACTCCTGGGAACCTGGGGAGGTCCCTGCTGAGTGGAAGCTAGCCAGTATTATTCCAATTTACAAGAAGGGTGTGAGGAAAGTCACAGGAAGCTGCAGACCTGTTAGTCTAACCTCAGTTCCTGGAAAATTTACAGAGAAGATTATAGTGGGTATTACTGAAAGGCATTTAAAAAACAATGCAATCATCAAGCATAGTCAACATGGATTCACAAAGGGAAAGTCCTGTTTAACTAACATGATATCCTTCTACAATAAGGTGACCCACCTAGTGGGTGAAGGGAAGATGGCGGATGTAGTTAGTCTGGATTTTAGCAGACAGTTTTGGTACTGTCCCTCAACAGCACCCTTCTGGACAAGTCGTCCATCTGTGGGCTGAGCAGAGTCACAGTGCACTGGCTGATGGACTGGTTGAAGGTCAGACCTCAAAAGGTTGTAGTGAAGGCTGCATTTGGCTGGCAACTAGTCACATCAGACATTCCTCAGGACTCAGTTCTAGGGCCAGTCCTGTTCAGTATGTTTATCAGTGTTCTGGATGCGGGAGTTGAACACTCTATTAGCAAGTTTGCAAATAATACCACACTGGGAAGTGCTGTTGACTTTCTTGATGGACAAGAGGTCTTGCAGAGGGATCTAGATAGACTGAAGCCTCAGGCAATCATCAGTGGGATGAAATTTAGCAAGTCAAAATGCTGGACTCTGCACCTAGGACAGAGTAATGCCAGGCACAAGTATGCACTGGGAGAGGGGTGGCTGGAGAGCAGCCCTGCAGAAAGGGATCTGGAGGTGCTGGTTGGCAGCAGGCTCAGTGTGAGCCGGCAACGTGCCCTGGCAGCCAAGAGGGCAAACCGCATCCTGGGGTGCATCACACAGAGCATCACCAGCTGGTCAAAAGGGGTGATTGTCCCACTGTATCTGGCACTGGTGTAGCCTCACCTTGAGTACTGTGGGCAGTTCAGGAGCCCACCATTTAAGAGGATGTTACGGTCCTTGAATGCATCCAGAGACGGGCAACAAAGCTGGTGAGAGGGCTGGAAGAAATGTTCTATGAGGAGCAGCTGAGGACCTCATAGGCTTGTCTATCTTGGAGAGAAGGAGGCTGAGGGGCAACAGGGCTGAGGAGGTGAAGCGGACAGGGAGGTGCTTATCTCTTCTCCCTGGTACCCAGTGATAGGACTCAAAGTTCTGCCAGGGGAGGGTTAGAGGGGACATTAGGAAGAATTTCTTTACCAATAGGATGGTCAAACACTGGAACAGGCTTCCTCGAGAGGTGGTCAATGCCCCAAGCCTATCAGAGTTTAAGAGCCATTTGGACAATGCCCTTAACAACATGCTTTAACTTTTGTTCAACCCTGAAGTGAGTTGGACTAGGTGATCACTGTAGGTCTCTTTCAATTGCAATAGTCAATTCTAAGCACTTACTAACAATTCCCCCTCCCAATGCCATTTTTATGCCCAAAAGTCAATGAGACTTGCCACAAAAAATGAACCATAAAGGTTAATTTTCTTACAAAAAGGTGTGAGCACTTTTCTTTCCCAGTCTAAGGGAATAAATCCACACTCATTCAAATGACCCAGTGCAAAACCGTGTTAGTGCAATGAGCTGATTAACTTTTGTACAGAAAAGAACAGGAAGCAGTCCCACAGTGGTCTGAAGAAAATCCAAAAAGATCCCGAGTCATAGCTTGTCCCAAAACACACGAACAAGAAACAAAGCAAAGGCCAAGTCTTTCACTGTACACTCACTGTAAGTTCAAAATAGCTAGGAAAGCCAAGTAAGAAAAGACGAAGCTGGTGGCAGAAAGACAGAGGCTGAAGGGAGTTACAGGCATGTCTTCATATGGATATGAAACTTCTACCACAGGAACAGGGAGAAAAGGGATCATTGTTTTCTGGAAGACTGGAAGCTGGAATACGTGTGAGTTAAGATCACGACATAGGGACTTGGAGTTGCACAAGAGAGAGGAGCTGAAAATATAATAAGGGGAGAAACACAGAATGTTTTCCAGTGTCTAATCCCTGCAGATCCCAGCCAACACAAAGAAAATGCCACAGGGGAAGTCTCTCTCTTCCAACTTCCCTTACTCTTCAACAAGGGGTGAATACTCAGCTGTGAACAATGTCATTTTGGGTTACACCACCACAGATGAGATCAGAAGCTCAACACCTGGTTTTGATTTTAGATGAGAAAGATGGTAACAACTGTACCAGTAACATAAACATCCTCAGAAGCAACAGTGTCAGGAGGAGAAAACACGAGCCTTTCCCTGAAGCTGAAGTGAGCCTGGTTCTCATGTGTACTGAGGCCACTTCTACATCATTCTGGATAAAATGGGGTTTTTACAAGGGAATGAACATAGAAATTTTCAGGTTAGATGTAAGGAAGAAGTTCTTCACAGTGAGGGTGGTGAGGCACTGGAATGGGTTGCCCAAGGAAGCTGTGAATGCTCCAACCCTGGCAGTGTTCAAGGCCAGGCTGGACAGAGCCTTGGGTGACATAGTTTAGTGTGTGGTGTCCCTGCTCATGGCAGGGGGGTTGGAACTAGATGATCTTAAGGTCCTTCCCAACCCAAAGCATTCTGTGATTCTATGAAATTAGCCCTGCTGGAAAGGTCCTTGCTGAGAGGCAGAGAGCTGGTTAGAGGTGGAATTAACTTCATCTGTCCTAAGCCACCTTCATGGGCTCCCTCTGTCCCTGTCAGAAGATGAGTGACTGTCAGAAACACATGGATCCATGCTGCACATCACAGCCAAAGCCCAGCTCTGCTGAAAGTACAGTGGTATGGGACAGAATTGGTTGCTGGAGATCACAGTAAGAGCCCAGAGCAGCTTCAGCAGGTTGGTTACCCCCTTCAGGAGGGTCATCCACCCAGCCTGCCCCTTCCATAGCCCTTATGGGGGCCTGTGCTTGTCAGGAAGCTCCTCTTCCTTCTCCTCTTCTTCCCTGGGGACCTAGAAGTCCCCAGGTTGTGCTCCTATCCTGCAAAGCTTGCTCCAGCCTTCTGCATGGCAGTACACTGAAAACCTCTGATGGGCCCTGGCCAAAACTTGCCCTGGCACTAGCTCCTGGATTCAACAAGCTTTACACCAACCAGAGCAGTGTTATCAACTAAAGAATAGGTGAGCTCCACATGTCAAGAAAACACAATGACCCAGACCTGGGCTGAAGTCCCCTGGATTAGATCCCAGCTGACAGCTGCTGGGATTGGCCTAGCTTTCCACCACCAAGAGAAATCCAGTCTGCAAAACCTCAAAGTGCTATCACAGTGGAAAAGAGTAAAACAAAAAAAATTTGTTTTTCCTTTTTGCTGCCAGGCAGGCCCTACAATAAATCATAGAATCACAGAATGGTTTGGGTTGGAAGAGACCTTAAACCTCATCTAGTTCCAACCCCGCTGCCATGGGACACCTTTCACTAGACCAGGTTGCTCAAGCCCTATCCTTGGGGCTGGCCCCGAACACTGCCAGGGATGGGGCAGCCACAGCTTCTCTGGGCAGCCTGTGCCAGTGTCTCAGCACCCTCACAGGGAAGAATTTCTTCCTAATGTCTAATCTAAATCTACCCTCTTTCTGTTTCAAGCTGTTTCCCCTTGTCCTACCACCACAGGCCCTTGTAAAAAGTCCCTCTCCAGAGGAACTTGGATTATAACGTCATGTAGATGATGAGACTTGGGGAGTGCTCGGAGAGTACCAAGGAGGCAGAGAGCAGGCAGAAACCCACCATGTCAGTAAACACGGCTGCAGACCCCATTTAACTGCTGGGATGTTAACAGATCAGCGCCCTGTTCCCATTGAACTCTGACACACATTCCAAGGTATGCCTGACTCTAGCTGGATTTTTTCCGCCTCCCCCCCCCCTTTTTTTTTTAATGTCTATAAGTTGATTACATCCGGGTTTGTGTCCACATGACAAAACCAAAGAGCATTCATCGTAAGAATAATGATGTAAATGTGGCTTCTTATCCTCCACTGATTGCCTGGCTGGCAAAAAGGTTTAGAAGTTGTAACAATAGTTTTGAAATAAATAGGAGGAAAGTAAAGACCGGCAGTGTACTTTTCACATCAATGGCAAATATACTACTGATGTGGAAAGTAAACAGCTTAGAACAAGAGGAGAAGCCGTGGTGGATAACTTTACCCCTGTGAGCTGCAGGCTTGAATGCCAGTGCGTTAAGACTGAGATAGAAAATCCCAAGTTCATCAACCCACATTGCAAAACCAGCTATGAAAAGCTGTATCCCGTGTGGATGGATAATAAGAGGCCAGGTGAAGTTCAGAGGTTTAAAAAGCCTTGCTATGCTATTTCAAAAGCTCACCTCCTTGTATGAACACGGAGTGCCCGATATGGCTGGCACGCCTGTTTTCTACAAGCATTGCTCAGAACTACCCCCGGCGAGGCTATTTTGGGAGGGGGAAAAGGGGGGTGTCTGCATGCAGAAAGAGATGCAAACCACTGCGAAAACACTAAGG
>NW_009914256.1:0-13159 GCF_000696875.1 Nestor notabilis
TCACCTTCGCCCCGCTAGGCATGGTAAGAGTCCTTAGCCGTCGAAGGTGGTTGGCTGTGGAGAGAAAATGAGGTGGGAGCGCGCCTTGTAGCTCTGCAGGGCAATGAGCTTGGTGCGAGGCCGCAGCGAGCCCGGGTCATCCCAGGGGGCTGCTGCGTTGTGTGGAAAGCCCGTGGAGGACGAATGGCGCCTGGGAGAGATCATCTCCCCCAGGATCTCTGTCACGGTATCACAGTTCTAGTGCCTGGCCAGGAAGGTGTTCTGGTGCTGTGTAAGTTAGCCCCTCTGAAATGTTATTATGTGTATTTGTTTTTTGACATGCACAGAGAAAAACTAAAACCTGAAGAAGGGAGACAAAGCAGACCATGAGAGAGACTGCAAATGCTTCATCTCACTGCTTTGCTAGCTATCAAACTTTGTCAAGATTAAGGTAACATCATTCAAGTTCAAAATAAAGGCCAGAGCTGCCAAAAAGAGCTGGAGTTGCCCCTTAAAATACGATTACAGGAAAAATGAAAGTACTTTCTAGTAGAAAGAAGTGTTAAGTTGGTTTCTAAAGGAAACAAAGCTTGTCCAACTGCACTTCATGCATGGGTGTGTGCTTCTCACCCATCTGAACTGTGTTCCCCAGATGCGTACCAGATCTTTCATGTCTTATGGCTGATTTTAGCAAAATTCGTCAGAGGTTTCGAGAGTCTCAAAGATAAAGTTGCTAAGTATTGGTTTCAGCAATGTGGATGTCCAAAATAGAGACAAATGCTCAGCTCTGCTTAAACTAAAGGAAAGGCTGCGGAGTGAATTCAAGCAGGGAATTACAGAAAAGAAAATTGCGCAGAGGAAGTCCTTATAGATGCCTCAGTGTGGCAAAGCCTTCACAGTTTGCAATCAACCACAAACCACAAATCTGCAGGAGTTTGGACTTCAGTCAAAGAACTACTTTTGTAAAGCCCTTGCATGCTGCAGGGACTATGTCCAACTGAAATATGTGAAAAAATGAACCATCATGAACTGCTCCTGCCATTACACAGGTGGGTACTTCATTTTTATTTGGTGTGGGTTGGGTTTGGTTTTTTTAGTGTGCTTTTGATAATAAGTGGTTTTGGTGAATTTCTGGCTTGGCCTGGCCCACCACACAGAGGAAACCTCTACCTGCATATACACAGGGAAAATCCAGAGTAGATCAAATCATTTCAGTCTATATGTACATTGAAAAGAGCCTGAAATACCTCCTGTTGTTCCTTTTGCTCATTTTTCCCTTCAGGTTTCATTCATTGCAGTGACAGGTACACCATTCCATACCTCCTTCCAGTACTGTATTTTTGGACATAGGGGATGCAGCACTAGAGTGTCAGTAGTCTTGAGTCATGAGCAGGATGAACAGGAAGGAGGTGTCTTATAATGGAGAAAGCAATATGTCATTTGGAAATATTGTATCTGACAATTTTGCCAAGGTAATAGCGATTGCTGCTTCTTAAAAGATGGAGTAGGTAACGTAGTTGGCTGTGGTTGCGATGATTTTGTCTGAACTGTGACGATCTTCACTGTATAAATGAGAATTCATGAAAAGAAGATAATTAGGCGTAAATGTATTTAAATATAAAAATAACTAAAATTGAGCTTGGAACTCTTGTAATTCCAGTAAAAACAAAACAAAACTAGAAGTTTTTCCTGGGTGCTAGGATGAGGGACAAAATGGAATTGTGATAGGCCAATTACTTACATTTTGAGAGGAAAGTAAGACAAAAAGTAAGAAAACAAAACTAAGTCAGCACAGTGGAAATGAGCTTTAGGAGAAAGAATAGGATTTGCTTTCAGCAGGGTCCAAACCAATGAAGTTCTGCTCCACATGGAGGCCTTGCTGGGGCATTGGTCAGAGACTTGCAACGGTACGGGCGACATGCGTATTCTCATTGAGGGGGGAAGAGGAAGCATGGTGCAAGGTGTTGGGTGATCTAGTTAAGGCTGGACAGAGACCATCTAGGACATTGTCCTGGGTTCAGCTACAGCAGTCATTTTTTCTCCTTCTTAGTAGCTGGTGCAGTGCTGTGTTTTTGACTTTCAGTCTGGGAACAATGCTGATAACACCGATGTTTTTAGTTGTTGCTCAGTAATGTTTACTCTGACCAAGGACTTTCTCAGTCTCATGCTCTGCCAGAGAGGAGGGGAAGCCAGGAGGAAGCAGATGCAGGACACCTGACCCAAACTGGCCAAAGGGGTATTCCATACCACAGCACGTCATGCCCAGTATATAAACTGGGGGGAGTTACCCAGAAGGCCCAGATCGCTGCTCGGGTCGGGCTGGGTATCGGTCGGCGGGTGGGGAGCGGTTGTGTCCTTTTCCCTTGTTATTCCTCTTATCATTATTATTGGTAGCAGTAGTGATTTGTATTATACCTTAGTTACTGGAGTGCTGTTACCTCAACCCGTGGGAGTTACATTCCTCCGATTCTCCTCCCCATCCCTCTGGGAGCGGGGGGAGGAAGGAAAAGGGGGTGAGTGAGCGAGCGGCTGCGTGGTTCCAAGTTGCCGGCTGGGTTTAAACCACGACAGACATGTTGCTGAGAAGGTGAAGATAGAGATGGAACATAATGCAGGAGTTGTGTTGTTAGATCACAGTTTAAGGGAGGATAAAACTTGGTGAGGATTGTGGCAGTTTTAAGAAGGACTCCATGGTGTAATGCGCATCATTTGGCTTGGTATGTGCTCTTTAACCCCTACCTGATGACGGTTAGGCTGAATGTGTTGGGTCTGCTTTTAGCTGAATTAGTGTTCCCTTGAACACAGAGTTTTCCTGAGCTATGGTGCTGCCATCACAGCTTTTGAGATGACGATGAGAACAACAGGGGTTATGGTGAGCACGGTGCTGGTCTCTTGACTATTTGCAGCTCAAGGTGGTGCTAGGTATAGTGAGGCTTAGAGCCAGCAGCCTTATTTCTAAGAACAAAGCTGAATTTTCTAACTGCAGGGTTATTGCCATCAATTTATACTTCTTCCTATACCAGCCCAGTCATGGAGGTTTTCCTTGGTAAAGTGTAATGGCCGCATATAACTAGCTATTAGTGCCAATGCCATTTCCAGGAAAAACTCCTGCTAACAAATTAAGTTTGCTGTGAAGTTTCTTGTGTCAAGGTCTTCTCTACAAGCCCAGTGGAAGAATTAGGTTTCCCCAGTTCTTCAGCCTCCTAATGACTGCACTTTGTATGTAACATTAAATCAAGGAATTTATAATTCATGCTGGAGGTGGAAGAACACTCACTGTTTCTAGGCAAGAAAAACCAAGTTAAATTATTAAACAACTTCAGCACTTGTCATGAAGTGCTGCTATATGTGAGGGAAAACAAACAAAAATATATGTTAAAACATAAAAAACATGTATTGGGAATGACGTCAGTGTTGTGTTCAAGTTGTCTGGGTGTCCTCAATAAGAATTTCAAGCTTCAATTTTAGTAAATTTGCTTCCAAGTATAAGCTTACCTCCATACATCATAGATTCACAACACTGATTTGCAGATAATTATATACTTCTGTAATGCTTTTTAGCTTTAGTTTCTCACTGATATTCTCAAAAATAATTTCTTTCTAATACTGTTTTTATTTTTCCCTTGATAAATATATTGCTATTATTGGAATAGTGGCTTCTTGTTTAAATTTAGTTAAAATTCAATACATTGCCAGCATAAATTCCTACATATATTTCATGTGTTTTCTACAGATCTAAAGTTCGAACAACTTTGCTAAAGACCTTGAGAATGTCTTGAAAAAATTATTCACAGTTTGTTATTAACTCTTAATTTTACTTAGTCCACTGATAATAATGCTAGGTTATGCTATAATACAGGTACTATTGCTGTAATCACTAATGTAAGCAGCTAGGAGTATTGCACCACAGGTAATATTGTTTGATTTTGTATTTTATCAGGGGTTTGCATGTATTTGGGGTTTTTTAGATTCAGGGTGTAGTCATGGTAGTTTATCTGCCCGTGCACGCAGATACTTCATTTCAAAATCAAATGTTGCTAGAGGAATTAATATGTATTTAGCTGAGTGTCCACTCTTCTTGTCTAGTGGGAAAAAAGGAGAAATTAAGTACATTATATGTTTCTATATATTGGTTAAATCTTATGAAGAGATACTGAAAAATTGTGAGTTTTGCTCAGTTTGTATGATAGCTTTCAAGGAAGCAAGAAGATAGTGCTTGAGACTTTTTCTTTTGCTACTGAAGTTCATATCTACTAAAACAGTAGTAAAGCAGATCTGGAAGGGAACATGAGTCCAAAAGAAAATGTTACTTTACACCATAACACTGTCAATTAAGGAAAAAATGGGTTAAGGGAGATGAATCTAATAGCTTCTTTCTCTAGTAATGTTATGATTAAACTGGTTAATGACAGACATGAAATATAAGGGATATAAAATAGGTGGCCTGGAGCATAAAAGCACTGACAGTATGTGATGAAAATGATTAGTGTCATTCTTTAAGTTTATTCTTATATATATATATATATAAAAATCTGTTTCCTCCCATAGTGTCCTTAGTGGTCACAACAGTTTTACATAGCTTTGGAGAAACTTCAAATACATTATACATCTGTGTAGATTAAAAAAAAAGATACCTCTTTACAGGTGTGACAGAGAGCAGAAATTAAATTCTTCCCTCCCATATATGTAGTATAATTTCATGTAAAATCATCTGTTATCAGGTGATACATGTTATTGTGATTTAAATTTTGGTATGCATGTATGGGTCACATTAATCCTCAAGATTTTGCTTAACGGAAATCTATGAATTGGGTACCATTTAAGCCTTCAGTGGTAACAAACTGATTTAATCATGTTGTGATCAGAAACCAGTTCAAATGCCTTTTACAGCATAAGAAAGTCAATGCCATGGGGCAATGCTATATAGCAAGCTACTCTTACATGTTTAGGAAGGTAATACCTGATGTGTCTCCTCTATGTCTTACAGTGACTGTTGGTAAATATGAATTTTTAATGCCTGCCATCATGGTTGTTTTATACCTTTATTTGAAAATCTATATTGAAGAACTACACTGCTAATAAATCATTTAATGCAGTGCCCAACAGGATGTTAGAAAAATTTAGATTGAATTGATTTGGACACACATCCCATTAAATAGACAATGGGGTGGCTTATGGATTAGAATGCTTGGTCATAAATGAACTGCTGGTTTGTCTTCCCATATGAAACCTGCAAATGAAGAAATGACCAGAAAGACAATAAATAGTTGTTCAAGTCAGTTCAGACCCCCAACAGCAGAATTCTGTGTTTCTTCACAGAAAGCATCAATGAATGTATACATACTGGATTTTTTAGGCCTAGATTGCTCACTGTCTTTGGGCTGTATTCGTGGCTGGTGCAAGTCAGATTTATTCCCTCTTTACTTTTCTCAAAGTCCATGGACATACAGTCATATGCATCACTCCTTCTTCCTTTATATCATATTGTATGTTCCTTTCAAATTAATAACATGTCTGCCAGTATGTCTAGCAAAGTAGTGACTGCTTGGACCACGCAGGAATAATGCTTGGCTCTGCTTTGAAATCAGTTGTTAAGATTGCCACCCCAAATTCCTTGAATTGGCTTTTAAAGAAATCGTCTTCATCTCTCCAAACCTTTTGTTTTGCACTCTACATATGCCAGTGCAATTTTTACAAACTTGCTGACATGCTAGATATTTAACTGCACAAGATAATATTATGGGTTTCCTCATCCTACACTGGGGAAAGACTCATATGTCTCAGAACTAGTGAACCAATTTATTTACCTGATACCTTTAAGTAAAACAGACCTTTCTAAAAAGCATAGAGTACTTAATGGATATACACTGCACATTTAGGGTCTTCATTAAATTACTAGTGTATTCAGCTGATGGCCATAGGATTACATTTTGGTTTAGTCATCGTCATGTCCTCTCCCCCCGCCCTTTCAGTAGTAAGATGTCTGGCACAATCCTTTTTGTTTCAAGACAAACTTTGGTTTACAGTTGGAGTCAAGGATCTTAAAGTGTTTTCCAACCTAAATGGTTCTATGAAGCAGTATGAAGAAACCAGTAAGATGTCTATTAAGGAATATTTTCTAACAGCATGAAGTTTTAAGTACTTTGTGGTAGTTTTCACAGACAACCTGTCAGGTGGCAAATGAATTATAAAGAACCTTTCACTGGAATGATCTTATTCACTTTTTAATTGGAGTTACTCAAAACCAGGTTCTACAAAACACTTCAAAATGAACAGCTCAGTCCTGTCAGAACAGCAGAAATAGACCATGTGACCTAAGAGGGTTTTGCTGAAATTACAGTCTAATTTGCCAATATTTTACTTTTCAACTAATGAGAAAATCCAACAGTTCTTGTTGCAGAAGCAATTTCAGCATACATTGCACTGCCATTTGCCTGTGGTTAACTACTTGCAAAGATGCAGTTCTTTTTCATATTTGCTTCAGCTTGAGGTTTCACAGGGCTTTCTTAAAGCTTTTTTCTAGAATGGCTGATTTCGTATGAGAGAAACACACTTCGTAGCATAGACCAGTGTGCAAAAACTGTCATTAGAGTCCATTAGGAAAAATACCTAGTGATGCAAATCTACAGAATAGAAACAAAACGTTGGCAGCAGAGATTAAAAAAATAAACCAGAAACTGTTCTCCAACAGAGTGGACAGTTTACAAGATTATGAAATGGCATTTCAAAACTCAAATAAAGGTGGATCTGTATTTCTGTGTTTCAGATTTCTGTGGCAAAGTACCTGCTTATTCATACACTGGAAAATTCTAAAGTTTTATTGTACCAAGAAGCAGATGATTATGAAGAAATTCACTGAAGTGCAATTACTGTAATCTTCAAAATAACTGCCAAGAGCCAGTTGGTAATCCCAGTTATTGAGCTTCAAATTGTGAAGGAAAAATACACTATGATTTTAGACCAGCCAAGTAAATGTTCTGTTTGATAACACCTAATAATCTAGTCTATTAATAATAATGTCTCTCAAAAGCCCTTCCATCCCCAAATTTCAATTCTGAGAGTTGATACTTTCATATGTACATACTGCACAAACTGGTTTTGTGTCATGCTGGGTAGAAAGGGATAGATAGGCTTAACCCTAAAATATTTATGACCAGTCTTTTCCCCATGACATACCTGCAGGAGCAGCTTAATGCCTGGCTCTGCTCATAAAGGGAAATGTATGAATCTCAAGGAACTATGTTTCTCTTCTACATTGTTTGCTTCTAGGTCATGTTGAACTGTTTTGTTTTGTTTTGTTTTCTCAAAAATATTATTGTACTGAGGAAATCGAATTCAGATGACAACTTTAGATCCACATTAAAAAAAAAAAAAATTACACCTCCTTTCTGTGTGGGTTGATACTCCTTTTCTCGCTTTGCTGAAAGTTGTCTTGTGAATTCTGATCTCCTACCTCACTGTCTCACTACATACAAATCATCATACATCCAGATGCATCACAAATATGAACAAGTTTATCATCTCCTTGCCCTTACAAGATTGGAAAATATTTCGTATCTCAGTTGCACTAAATCTCTGTTGAGCCTGGGTTATTTCAATACTTCAGGGGAAAAAAGCAAACAGTTTTTTAGGAGTGTAGATCATGGAAGAGGGACAAGTCTGAAAAAAGAACCCCACTACTTATGCTTTGGTTGGTCTCACATCTGTTGTGATGCAGCAAAGCAAGTGTACATGTGACTCATTTGCCTCTGTCCTGGAGTGAACAGTTCAGACAGTGTGTGAGATCACTGGATCTCCCAGGCACCCAGAAATGACCTCCCAGGCACCTAAGGCAGGAGGGAGGGCTCATTTGATGTTGCTGGCATCTCATTTACGTTGTTTTACACATAAAAGTGGCATAACAAAGACTGAGGTGTAACAGAGGCTGACTTTCTTTGTACCATGTAGCCTGGTATCACTATTTTAGGCTTTGCAGCTTGGTAGAGAGGAGAAAATAGAGCACTGAAAGCAACTTTTAAGAGTTGCATGTTCAGCATACTCAGTATGCCTTTTTTTATTTTTACTTTTTAAAGTGCCCGTAAGTAGGTGGGTGCTTGGAAAATAGGACAGCATGATGAGAATGACTGTTAATATTAAACATGCTTTATATGCAATAGCTTTGCATAAATGTGTATTTCAAAGATGACACTTTTCTTCCTATGTTTTCTAGGAGTCTTGTGGTATATTACCGTAGTCAGTTTTTCTTAAATCCAGATTGGAAACCCATTATTGTTAAATAATTTCCCTCCCTTTTTATAAACTTCTTTTTTCTCACGTTATCTGTCCCTCTATGGGTAAATTAGCATGTATCCAAGAAGTGGCCTGATCATTTTTAAAAGCCCATCTGAAGAGAGGGAGGCATGCTCAGTAATGCTTTTTCACGTTCAGTCTCTTGCAGCAAACAGAACCCAGTGGAACTTGGCATTTTTGAGAACTATGAATCTCTGGGTAGCACTGATCCATTTTTGAGTGTACATAGTAGCATCTTAATATGATTTTTATTGGAAAATAAAAGCGAGATAATTTTCTGTCTGAATATATAATGTATGAATGACGGCTTTTGAGGCGCTGATACATAAATTATAGATAGCCTTTCAGATTCTGCATTATGTATTATTAATTAAAAACTTAAGATCTTCATCTGCATCCAAGTTATACCCTGATATCTAGGCCACTGGAGAACATATTACAGTGCTGGGGACTATATAACCCAGGCAGAATGTAAAAAAATGCTGCCTTTTTGTTGTTTACGGATAGCATTTCAGTACACAAAGTGCCCAGAACTTTCTCCTATTACAGTGGACAGCAGGTTTTTTTCCTTATGAAGAGGAGGCATGAGCAAGAATCAAGCTAATGTATTTTCTTTCACACAGACACAAAAAAGGAAGAAATATTTGTATCGTGTTTTGCTTAGATTATATAATTTCCCACATGGCACAGTGTGTTTTAGGAGATCTCTCTGTTCCTCACTCCTTCCTCTTATCCCCCCTCTTTACAATACATTTTAATGCTGCTTGATGAGTGTGGTAGTTGCCTGTTAGATTCTTTCTCAATTACAGGTTTAGAGTGAAAATCGACTGGTATTCTTAATAGCTGAGCTTCTAAAGTGAAAGCAGAGAGATACATAGCAAAGCATGTAATCCCAGCAAGCCACAGTCAACAGCAATTCCTTCTATGTTAACATGGAAACAGCCAATTGTAGATGGCTGAGGTGTTGGTTAGTGATTGTAGATTTGTGTTGAAGAATCTACTTGGGGGGTGTCCGTTATTTGTTTCTTGTAATCTAAGGAAGATGTGCTATAATTGACAAATAGCCTTGAATTCGTTGTGTAAGTCAAAATACAATAAAATATGATAATCCAGCTTGTCTAAATTACAAATTTAACAGCCATTAGAATATGTTTGCCTGATTCTGCACTTAAAATATTTTTTTATAGTTTTACATGGACACCTATATATGGTTGCATATTTGTTTACATTCTGTGGATCAGCTGTAACATCTACAGTAATACACATGTTAGTAGTTTTTCATTTTTGCTGGCAGAATTGTTCATGCTGGGACCATTATACAGAAGAGATATGAATTTAATGCAAGGGGCAGACATATTAATGAAGATAGAACCAAGCTACACAGCCCAGTCTGGAATGAGAGCTTCACACATCCTGTAGCTCCTGCACTGGAAACAGAGAAATCATTCTCAGAGGAATGGACCTCCAAAACTATGCAGATCTGAGGTGTTCATAGTCTCACAAACCAGATCTTGTCACAGATTCCTTAAGCAAGGTTTCCAAGGACTCCAGGGGAATTATCATAGCAAGACTCATCTCTCCAAAGTGCATACATGATAAATTAAAATAAAAATTGATGTCTTTAAGGAATTCACCCAGGGAAACTCATCTCATGTAGTGAGAGTACCGTATTTTTTCTTTTAGTAATGAGAGATGCCATCTGCTGATGATCCAAACAAGCATTTTTTTCCCCATCATCTAGCCCTCTTGTGCTTGGAAGTAGCTGCCTTACTGAGCTCCTCAGTATGTGCAGGCATCTTGTGTATGAATTGGAGTCCAGATCCCAAACAGCCCTCATGTGAATATTTAAATGAATTACTCTCTGATGAATAATCTCCTGCATTGCTGACTAAATGAAAATGGAAGGAAGAGGTTGGGGGGGAGGGTGTTTCTGTTGGATGGCAGTGGAGTAGCTGCTGGGATTTATTGGTTGCCTAACTTCATTTTCCTTAGAGAAGGAGCTGATTCAGCAGCTGCTGTAGTGGTTTATGCCGATGGCGATCTGCCCATGCAATCAGCACAGTCAGAGCAATGTAATCGCCCTGTAATGCTACTTCAATTGACTTTTAACTTTGACCTGCCATGTCCCCACGTTTGGCTGCTTTGCAGTGGTTGAAAACAGGAGGACACTAACTAGGAAGAAAACAGAATTTTCAAGGCCTCCATAGACCAAGCACAATTGTTTCCATCCCTCACTACTCTCCCCTCCTCTGCATCTTCTTTACTGCAGCCTTTTATAGGAACTAGTAGGTCATGGCTTGCCAGCGTTGACCTACTCAGAGTGCCATGGTACATTGCAGCATGCAGAGTTGGAGGAAGCTCTAATGGAGCAGGGCATGAGTGTATGAACAGCTCCAGGAAGAGGGCATAGTATGAGCTACAACAAAGTGAAAAAGAATGTGTCACTGTAGAGGAAAGGAAACCACTGACCTTTTTTTATTTCCAGACTTTGGGAATCCCACATTGCCAGGAGCTGTTCTCATCATACCCTTTGAGTAACCCTCAGGGGTACAGTGGTTCAGAGCTATACCACCAAATCATAGTTCATCAAAAGTGGCTTTCATTAAATACTTCTACTGCAGCTTCTAGCTATATTGAGGTCAAAAATTATGCAGATCTGAAGACTGATGGAAACATGTCCGAAATTGCAGTACTTAGAAATAAAAACTTCGGAAGCAAGATTGAAGGTGGGATGTTGAGTTTAGCACAAGACCTTGGATATAGATGATAGAAGGTATCTATCACCTTTATTTCAAAATTCTGATGCTAATTACTGTCAGGGATAATGTCTGGGACTGGATGTACAAAAAGTCAAATACAGAATTACAGTACCTTTCTTTCTTGCTTCTCTGTGCTCCAAGGGAGGGCAGAAGTTAGCTTTTCTCCCTTATCAGTAATACATCATACCTTCATCAGTTCATATATGGAGGTATACATCATGTATTTTTGAAAGTAAGAGTCTTGTAATGGAGCCATATTTCTTACCTTATTTAGTATCCTGTAAGGAAACAATTCATGCAATTTTCAGCCTCTTGTGCAGAATTTTATGGTGCATGTGCTGGTACAGTCAAAGGATTCAGGCAATGCTGACTTTTCTGTCACGTTCCCATGTTTCAGAATCAATTGTGCTGTGCTTTCTGTTAGTACAGTACAGTTCTGTGGGTCTTGCCTTTTAAATACACTGTTTCAAAACAGGTTTTTTGAAATAACTGTTGTGGCAGCAGGATGCCAAGTGGTGTGTGGGCTGTATGAAAGTGGCTCAGAGATGTGAAACTCCAGCATCGTGGCTCATGGGGATTACTGGACACCAAGCAAGTGATGCAATAAAAACCACAAAGTGAAGTTGTTGTCAGGCAGTCAGTTGCTCACTTTTATAGTATAGAAAACAAACAATTGTTCCTCTGAGCCCTTTCACCCATTATGATTGTGCAGAACAAGAAGATGAGACATGATGCGCAGCAACTGTATGCAGTATTGTGCATTTTAAATCAGGTTTATATCACCAAAATTAGAATGATGGTGCACACTGAGGAGCCACTTAGTCTTACATTTTTTTCTGTCTGGTTGTGGCTAGTGCTGCTTTAAGAGAAGGTATAATAATTATTATTGAAGCCAACAGCCTAGGTGGAAGCTATGGTGCAGTTATCTCTTTCCTAGTGCTTGACTAAAGCAACGAGAAATGAAAGAATTAGCCTAAAAAAGCCAGGTATTGACTATACCTGCACATAAAACCTAAAAACCTAAAACCAATAGCATAGTTGTGTTCCAGACAACTGTTCTTTCTGGAGTTCTGATGTGCTTTATTGATTATTCTTTTTCTCTCCTTTTGAAACTAACGTAGTTAACCAAGTCCAATGAAAAATCGTGGAAAGATTCTTGCTGATGTTAATTGATACTGGATCAGTCCTTTAGACCTGTAGCTGGCTTTAGATGCAAAAGGATGCAAAATGAAATGTTAAAATATAAAAATATATGTATAAGTATTTATTAAAATGCATACACACATATATACGAATACATGTACACATACACATATATATATACACATACACATATATATACACTTCCGTAAAAAATTTCTGAAAAAATTGTGTAGAATAAATGATGTTTGCAGAATAATGGTTTTAGTGGCAGTCATTTGTTGTGCTTTAATTGCTATCCTTTTCATGAATAATCTGGTGTATTTCTTGCCAGCTAAACTCATGCTACACCACATGTACTACCTATTTCATATATATGAATATGTGGCAGGGACACACATATTCAGGCAATACCTTGAAAGTATTGTAGAGCCTTGTAACATATTGTTTTCCTCCTATATCTTCAATTAAATAAAATAAGGGCAGTTAAGAATTCTAATGAATTAGATGTATTTTGGGTTTTTTTTCCCTAGCTGACCCTTTCTAAGTAGTTTTATTTATTTATTTTGTTCCTTGTAAAATGTCAATGCCATGTACATAGTTTTATGTATATCTGTAGATACTGCATAGATGTGGTGTACATATATGCACACAGGATTTTTGGTTACACATACTGATTTTTTGTGTCTCCTGTTTATTCTCAAGCAATTGAAGAGGAAAATAATTTTAGATTAAGCAGTTAGAATTATGTATATAGTAGACGGTTATGTTCTAGTAGAGATTTAAAAATTAGAATACACAAATGCTATAAATATTGGCTGTATTTTTAAATGAATAGACATAGCACTCCTTCCCACATCCAAAGCTGCCACACTTTATATTTGGAAAGAAAAGTGATACCGTGATGAAGCACACACATGCCTCCCCTTTTCTGAGTTACCTACTTATTCAGCGAAGACCATATTCTCACCACTTTCCATTCCAATTCAACT
>NW_009914256.1:13180-61592 GCF_000696875.1 Nestor notabilis
GGGAAAAACTCCTCTACTTTTTAAATACAGAAGGTGTGTTCTCAGTATGTTGTAATGGAACCCAGCAGATGTTCATATCAAAAAAACATTGCATCACAGTTGGACATTCTTGTAGAAATACTAAAAGTATATATGAATACAATTTGATATATCAGAACATAGCAGCACATTGAAATACTTCGGTCACAAGTAGTCTGAAGGCTTTAAACTTCAGGAGTTTTTTCTCCAACCTTCAGTCCCAAACTACCAGTACAATTTGTAATGTGAAACTACTTCAGGCCTGAGGGTTTAATCTGATTATTCAAATATTGCAGGTAACAGAAAATATTAAATTGAAGCTCCAGGTTACTAAGTTTTAGAATTAACTTTTTGTCTTTTTTTTTTTTTCCTATTTGAAAAATGCTGCTTTTTATGTAAGTGGCTTGCATGGCTGTAGCAACGCAGGTGGGTACAGAACATCACTTATGTTTTATGTTATGTGGGACACTGTGACATGACTTTTCAGTGTCCTATTTAGTGCCGGGGAGTGAACAAAAGCACCCTGTAAAACATACTAGATGTACAAAGAAGCATCTTGGTGAAGAGAGATGAATGCCTCACTGCAAAGTGGACATTATGTCAGATCCCAAATGCACAGGCTTGTGTTCAGGTGATTTAGGGCTCTTAAAATATCTCCTTTACTGCCTTCTGAGTTCTTCTATTACTTGGATTAGGAAAGTAGGAACTAAAGATACCACTGACTTCTCTGAGTCAAATCTTTTGTTTGATCTGAACAATGCAGGGTCTTCCGATGCAACAACTAAAATGCTCACTGCAAAGCCCATGCTGCATTCTTTTGTTTTCCATAAAGTTTTTGTATGCTTTTCTCCACTTGTAACTTGGCCACTTGAAATGTCAGTTGCTTGAGAAGTGAAAACTGACATTCTCATGGACTCTACTGACTGCAGAACTTGACCCATAAGAAAAAAATATGCAATACTACAAGATTTTACCGTAACACAGCAAATTGGCAGAGTTGCAAAAGCAATTATACCAAAGCTTTTCTCATCATTACACAAGGGATGTCCTGTAGATAGGATGAGGTACTGTTGGACTTTTTTTTTTTTTTTTAATAGAAGCTTCTTAGCTCTCTGTTCTGCTCATTCTGCCAATCTCTGCTATTGTATGTGGTGAGAAATCCCAGCAGATTGGAACTCATCACTGTGAAGCTGGCCCAGTCATAGTGGCTATATCTTCAAAAGTGTAGAAATGAGAAACCAAACCTTTTAATTTTCTTATGACTTGTGGCAATTTTTCCAATTACCTGAGACATTTATAGTGTGGGATAATATTGGGAAAGATATATAAAAGACTTGAGGACTTACAAAAATAGTGTAAGCAAGTACAGCTCTATGGTAGCCTACCAGTAGCCAAAGGTGTGAGTGAAGACACTTGACTGTAGGATACCCCAGTACTTTCATTCCCATTAATTGTCAGGCACAAAACACATATCTTTTGACTTTTGCCATACATCCAACAATTACTGTATTGAGCAGAAATCATAGCCTGGATGCAGGACTCTAATAAGCTTAATTGCTCTCTGTGACAACTAAGGAGGGAGTATGTGGCCTTCATATTGCAGCTTTTGCAGTCAGCAAGAATAGCTGTATTGGCACTGAAGTTTTAATTCAGTAAGCCAGCAGGCCTCTCTGATGGGGTGACAGAAGCCACTAATAGTTTCACTGGTGCATGTTGTGTAATAGGTCTGTGTGAAACCTATTACACATGTAATAGGTGAGATAGCTGCATTCAAGATGCGGACATCTCACATATACATTGTCTTTTTTCTTTCCTCTTTTACACTGCACATAGTTTCTGGTCAGTCTGATTACCCCCTGCCATTTGCCTTCATTTCCCTTCCATCCTTCGTCTCTTGCCCCCTTTCCCTCCTTCCTTTTTGATTTCTTCATTCCTGTGTCCTGCAGGAAAATATGCAGTTACCATCATAACAGTATCAATATCATTAGAGAGAGATTTCTTTGATCTTTTTCCAATAAAGTCATGATAGGAAATTTCTAATTTGTTCTGAAAGAGCATTGCATAAATCTTCCCACTTTCATAAACATCAACCTGGCATTTCACAGGGTTGCTTGAGAAGAAATCACTGAATGCACTTAGAATGCTACGACTATAAATGCAAGGTACCTGAAAGGACAGTGATCTTCAGAGAAGCAAATATGACTGGTGGATGGTGAAAGTTGTAAAGTTATTCTCAAGGCATGTTGAGTTTTCTTCTGATTATCTTAGAATACTCAGAAGTCTTTTTTCTCATTCATGAAGACAGATGCTGGAGAGGGACTCTTCATCAGGTATTATAGCAATAGGACAAGGGGGACTGGGTTTAAACTTAAGCAGGGGAAGTTAAGATCATACATAAGGAAGAAATTCTTTACTGTGAGGGTGGTGAGGCACTGGAATGGGTTGTGCAAAGAAGTGGTAAATGCTCCATCCCTGGCAGTGTTCAAGGCCAGGTTGGACAGAGCCTTGGGTGACATGGTCTACAGTGGGGTGTCCCTGTCCATGGCAGGGGAATTGGAACTGGATGATCTTAAAGTCCTTTCCAACCCAGACCATTCTGTGATTCTATGATTTGTTGAAGCAATATCAAATATTTGGAGAAGTACAAGTGCAGAGTCTGTTGCTTTGATTGTTATTCATTATACCCATATTGTCCATGCTTGTGCCTACACAAAATGAAAGAATTCTTTTCCCAAAATTACTTCCAATGTAGGCATATTAGGCCCTACACAGACAGAACAGAAATATGATGGAATTAATGTTATAAATTACGCTTTTTATCTTTTTACTCATTTTATATGAAGCTAATCTACTTACCTGTTTATTGTCCCCTGTCTCACATGAATAGTGCAACTTTTTTCAATGTCTTCATTCACTTTGAAAAGTGAATCTTTTCCACACTGAAGCAGCAAAATAACATCATGTGAAGTTTGGGTTCTACGTGAAACGTTTCTGTGGAAGCTGAAAAAGATTTCACTTCTATTCTGCAGTCTCTATACAAATAACATAGGCACTTTTTTCTTTTGTCAATCTTACTGTCCTGCTGCAATTTTTGAGTTGTGCCGGCTCCCTCTGGTGGCCAACCACCACTGGCCGGTCTAGAAATGGTTTTGGTACTGGGAAAGTAGAATATCGGAGTTTGATAGACAGATTAATTCTTATATTTGGCTTTTTATTTATGTGGGTTATCAGTAACCATGTAATTTTAGATAAGCATAGAGATGTAATAAAATTAAGTATTAAATATAAATATACATAAATTAAAATATAAATCTATGGGTTTGTGATATTCTAACAGTCTCTCACAGACTTGCAGACTAAGTGAAGAGTCCTATTTCTTTTTAAAATATTTTGGTATCTTAATTGCTAACCAGCAAACTAAGTGTGGTTTCTTCCTTTCAAAGACTGCAAGACCAGAAAAGTTCATTTTAGCAGTCTTTATCATGAGGTACTGATATCAGGGCTGAAAAGGAAACAACCATCTTGCCACTGTATCATGTTACCATCTTTCCAGATGCTGTTCTCACTTCTTTTACATTTTCTATTATGCCTTGCAAAGGAGGGAAGTTTATTGTGTTTAGTTATTTAGGCTTCATACAGTATATTTGGGCTTTTGTCTTGTCCTTTCCCTGGCAGCTGTGTGGACCACATGCAAACCTTTTTCTTCTTTGCTGCTTGGGATGGGCTGTGAGTGGGAACCAGGATGACCCCTCACTTGTTCACAAGTTGCTGCACTGATAAGACAGGCTTTGTAAAACAGAACATGGCAGTATTGACCACTTACCAGGATAAAGCAGTCAAGGCATTTTGAATGCTTTCATACCTACAAGGCATTTCCTAATTCCTGTTATTTGTGTCTTGTATTATGTAAATTTCAACAACAGAGTTCAAAGACAGAGCGTGAACTATGAACCACTTATTTTGTTATCTTTTTAGGCTAATCCAGTGTCTGTTAACATCAGTGGTAGCCATGGTCTTCATTAGAGGTAAATCATACTCTTATTTAACTGATATTCAGAACAGAAAATATAAAAGATTGCCTCCCTGCATGTTTTTAGAATTACAAAATAGGTTGTTATTTTTTCTTACCACAGTTTACTTTCACTCTTTATATGTAGTAGGATAAAAGTCAGCAATGTTTCAGACCTTCTACCATATTGGATTCTGTCCATGCATACTTTCTTAATATCTATAAATGCTGTGTGGACAATTGTAAAGGAAAAGAAATTTAGTCTTAACAGCAAGAGGTGCATGTTATTCCAGAAAAAATGCCAGGAGTCCAACCTCCAGGAAAAGCAATTTAACCTAGTGAAAAATATTTTGTGGTTGCTTTTTCTTTAAAAAAAAATCTGTAAAACTGATGGTGTAACTCCATTGTCCTACTAAGTGTAACTCCATTGTCCTACTAAGTGTATCTCCAGTATCCTACTAAACACATACTTCTGTTGCCTTTGCTGTAATCAGCACAGCTGGTGGAGAGAAGTCTGTAGTAGTGTACTGCTGGGATGCTCAGCCTGCCATGGGAGGGGGATGAGGGGAACAGACTCAAGGGCATGACACAACTGTTAGTGGACAACCACATTCAGGAACTGCACTGGCTTCAGGTCTTTCAGAGCAGCACAAAATTCATGACATTCTCCCCAGCGGTTACCTGCCACCCAGGATCAGCAACCCTGAGCCTAAACATTGGCACTGCACTGCACAGTGCGTGCCTACACTTTTCTGACTGTGAGGACTACCTTTGCCATTATAATCATCTTTCCCTCTTTCTGTCATCTAGGAAAGCAAAGGGGAGGATGGAGGGGAGGACGGGGGGGAGAAGAGGAGGAGGGAGAAAAGCACCAATTGCCTCTTTTTGCGCTTACCTGGTATAACTCTTAATTTGTTACCTTATCACATGAGTGATCTGAAAGCACATTTTACTTTGATGTACATTGATACAGCTTCAGGGGCATCATTGGTGAAATGCTGCCAAAATTCTGATTGTGGTTAATTGAGTTGAGGTAAGAACTGACCATAAACCAGACTGAGCAATACTGAGATTTTATGAAACATTCTTCGAAAGAAATCCTAGGGGAAAAAAAAACACCAAAACAACCTGTCAGAGTATATATGACAGTTTCTTTGAGTCTGTAAATACTGTAGTGTTTCTGCGATGTGTCTAGGTTTGGTTTATAAGAATTCTGCTTAGCTCCTAAATTCTATTTTGAATTAAGGAGAGAGAATTAAACAGACAGGCCTGGATCTATACTGTTTTTAAACTCTTGATTCCTATTTAAGCGTGGGAAATAACTCTTTGGTGTACAAGGATGAGACAAGAACATTGCCAAATTGTTTAGAGTATATTGGCTGAGAAATGTTTGTTTCCAAGCATGTTTGTTTCTAAAAGGTCTTTGGTTGGTTCCCTGACTATTTTGAAAAAGATGACTCTATGAAGCTGATAAGGCTTCAGTGTGTCCAGCTGTGTCAAAAATAGAGGAAAAACTTTTGGTGTCCACCTTTCCTTAAACAAAGGAGGCAACAACTTCGTGTGGCAAAGGATCATCTTTTGTGACATTCATCAACACATGCTATACCCAGATGAAGTCTGATCTGCATGTCAAAATAATTCAGGTGACTTCTGCCAATTTCTGCAGCTTCTGGATAGATCCCAGACTTCCTCAGTGAGATTTACATGTTCACAATAACAGGTCTCTTGGCATTTATAAGTCTGTTTGGAAAAGTAAAAGCTAATATATTTACTTCACTATTCAAAAAGTTCAAAGAAACTGGCTGTGAACTCCAGAAAACTGCTCAGCTAGGGACCACCTGTAGTTCCATTTATAGCTCTCAGGGCCACAAAATCTCATCTCATTGAAAGATGAGCTGGTTTGCCATACCCAAACTACGGGAATCTAATGATGGTCCAGAGAACTTAATCAGCTCAAAAGTGAACATTTCCAGTAAATTTTAAACTCTTCTGCATGCTAGCAGATTTGTGTTGTTCAGATTCACAGTCCAGGTAGAATGGGCATGTCTTCTTCTAATATAAAAGTAATTCTCAGTGGAGATTTAAAAAACTGTATAAAATTTATACAGAAAGAAAACTCCTCTCTTATCTATACTATTTATAAACCTTTCTTAAGGAAACCCTGTGTGTGGCCATAGTTCTTCACTCTGTGAACAGAGATGTAGAAAGAAGAAAGCGGGGGAAGTCATATCAAAAACATCAGCAACAGTAGGAGAACTGAGACAGTTTTGAAGGTAGTTTCATACACACATTTCTTTTTAATTGCTTTCATCTTTTGAAAAGTCCATGTTACACGCTGAAAAGCTAGAAGATAGAGCACTTGCATTACTGTATGAATTCAGCAGCTGTACTGGAGCTGAAATAGATAAGCACGGGCTTTTTTGTGTGGACTTTATTAAGAGAAGAGCACACAAAAGTGAAAGTGGATATATTTTCATTAGAACATTAGGTTTTGTCTTTTATGCTGTGAAAGGTTATTTTCCTGACCCTGACATTCTGATTGGTTGGGAATGTGGGCTGTTTGGGGATGTAAGGGCAGGGATTAGAAAGGGATGTAAATGCTATGCTCTGCTGGTCCGATAGTATTTTCCCAGTATCATAACAGGATGAGTTGGTCACTGTAACTGACACGGGGAGAAGCACTCATGATTGCTGCACAGCCTCTGGAGTGGCATGGAAGAATGCTTGGTTAAGCAGCTTGGTTGAGGTTATTTCTGAGGAGGGACTGAGTTGCTGTGTGGCAGCTCCAGACTTACATGATTTACCAAAAATAATTACTGCCAGAGCGTTTTACTGCTTGTTTGCTCAGCCCTGTACTGTATCCAGGACTTCATCCTTCCCTGAATTAACCTTGTATGACAGGAAGGAAAAGGTGCTGCCTAATAGCTAGAGCACTGTTTATTATAGGGAAAGGAGAGACAGACCTGGGAGCTAGTCCTTCTACCCACAGTTCTCTGTTGTTTAATGAGTGTTTAATAGAAAACTGCAGAATTGGTCCTTTGAGCAGGGACTGGACCTGTAACTGCTGCAGGATGGTGTTTATTCTGTATTCTCTTTCTCTCTCTGTATTTTGAAGATGTGGCATCATGCAGAAAGCGGTCAACTGTGCAAGTCCGAGGAGCTGTCAACAGCATGTAGTCAGGTTACTCTTAGGAGAAGGGGGCATCTGACGAGCATATCAGGCAGTTGGAACTGCCCGAACGTAGCAGACAGCCACCAAATTTCCAACACCAAGTGAGACAAAGGTGGGAGAGAAGGCTGAAGGGGTATGTACAATTCAGTGATGGTGGGCTCTGGTATATTCATTGAAGAGAGCTTTTGACACTGAGAGCACTGAAGGGTCAAAAGCTCTGGAGTTTTGACAGTCAGCCAGGTTTCAGGAGTGTGGTTTTGGCCAGATCATCCTGGATTCTACTAATGCACCATAGACAACTGTTTTGTTTGGTATATAACCCTTTTTCTCCTTTGTCTTTCTGTATCTGCCTTCTCCTTCCATCCTGAAAGAGATGGAAAACACTCGGACAGGGCAGAAGGGATAGTAAGAATCCATGTAGTTGTAAAGGAATGTAACATAAAAGCTCTCAGACTGCAACAGCTGTATGCCCACAGTAGGCAGCCAAATTTTATGAATGATGTGCCCTAGGTATTATTTTAAGCAATGGACTTGCAGTAATGCCAATAAAAGCCCAAAAGGCAGACAATACTTTTTCAGGATTCATCATAATAGCCTGATGGTGCACATCTTACAGAAATTAATAATCATTATTGAAAATCTTTTTCTCCTCTGCACTGATGTGAAGGTGTTCTGGCATCACCTGAAAAAGCGTTGTTTTCAAATGGTAAGCACTGACTGAAAGAATATAACCATTCAACATATTTTTAAGTCATTGTAGGACCAGTAAATCACATTTGATGGATCATGTGGATTTCTTACAGAATCACCACCTTTTCACTTCATATAAATCCTCCAACCACATGGTTCCTGGCCAAAGCCACAGACAGCATAAGAGCCAGACTTGACAAGCAAAAGTTATGGAGGATTCTATTATTTCTTTAGGAAATAAATGAATAAGCCAACAAAACAACTCATTAGGTCACAGGAGAGCAGATCCTGTAGGAGTTACCACCTGTCAGCAGATGTCTTGGCTCCAAGTTAGAAGTTGTAGTGTACGCGCAAGTTCAGCATTTGGTAAGCTAGTCTGGAGACCACCTCATTCTCTGTCAGCAATTAGATCACTTGATTAGCACAAGTAATTTAGCAAAAGTACTTAAAAGGATTAAGAAAACACTTAGAGGAGCTTTAGATGGGGAGAGAAAACCAAAACAAGGTAAAATGAGGGTGTTATGTGGTGTTGAGGCAAATACTAAAGGTATGTTAGCCTGCAAAGTGTAGTCTATGGAGCATGCTCACTTTGGAGACCAAATAAATTGCATAGAGAGTAATCCTGCAGGGAACAGATTCTTTCCTCCAGAGAACAAATGAGAAGGTAAGGACAAACGTAGTTTCTGAAGCAGTATAAACCAGTTTTCTAATGAAGAAATAAAACCAAAGATCTGACAACACTTCAGGTTGATGTATAAATCTGTAAGACTGCTCAAAGCTTATTCAAGAGACAGCAGCATGAGCTAGCAAGAAAAAGAAGCGTTTCTGGAAAAAGGATGCGTTCCTGGATATGCTCAATCACCTATGAATCTGGGAGCACCAACGGGGAATATTGCTGGCTAATAGTGCTTGTAAGCCTGGATGTCAAAGTCTTGTTTTGCAATGACAGCCTTTTCTTACATCTTGGTTGGCTGGGGTGGGATTGACTGTGGGATCTTCTCCTTGGACTCATGCTGGAAATGTTTTAGAGCAAGGAATGAGATGTTTTCATTAGCTAAAGTTTTTGGAAGTCTTCAGTGCTTTTTTCTCTCAGTAACCCAGGCCCTGGCAAAGAGTTTTGTGTCAAGCTGTGTTGAGGAGGTGATGATGCAGACTGGAAGGTGCATTGTACGGAAGTTGTGGAGAGGTGCCATTTTCCTACTAGATGAAGTATAGGAGAGAACATCCATTTGCCTCAGGGAGATGTGGAATGGGAGTTTGCATTCCTCATAGCTGGCATGAAGGTGTTCCTACCATTTCCCAAGCACTTAGACAAAGCATAGCCTCCAAGATAGGCAGACACATTATGAAGGGTCCAGATTATAGGAGAATAATCACATTCATTGCAGTTAGTCATTCAGGATAATTCTTTGGTCAGAATTAGTGGTTATAATTTTGGGTTTGTGAAGATAATTAAAACAGCAGCCTAGATAGGTTCCCTTGTCTTCTTGCTCTGGCAAAATGAGATTTGCAATATTAATTTGCTCCAAACGTGCTAAATGCGCTTTGTTTTTTGCGCAGCTGGACAGTTCCTGTATGGCTGAAGGCACTGAGTCCTCACTGCAGTACATGCGAAATGTAAAGAGACAGCTGGATAACAGGCAGCCCTTTTGGTCTTATTGCTCTGTTCTTTCCATGCACTGCAGTAATCCTACATAAAAACTCTTGCATAATGTTAGAGAGACTAGCATGCAGTGCACACTTTCATCCTGGAAGGAAAAGCAAGAAATAGTTCCTTGTATATAACTTTGAATGTCTTAGTTAATGTTTCACAAAAAGAGAGGAAAGAAATGAAGTAAGTAAGACTAAATTGAACTAGGAAGAACTTTTTCATGTTCTGTTATTAAAAGGTAAAAATTAAAAATCATCCTTTCTGGAAACTGGTAAAATTATATGGTAATTTACCATTCATTATTAGGCTCAGAATAACTTGTATTGTAATAAACTTCATACAGTAGTCCTACTGGAATTCTGCCACTGTTTTAATTAACAAACTTATCATACATTTTGGTCATTAATGTCTGTTTTATGTTTCAGGAAAAATGGGCTTCATCTCAAGCTGCATAACTGATGGTTGCTCTGTATGATGATTTGTAGTTAAATCAACTAGCGGGTAGCTTCAGTCTGTTATTGCTGTAAATCAGATTATTTCAGCTTGCCCTCCTCTTATTCTTGATATCTGTATTTAGGATGAGGTTTTGTTGTGCCTTTTTTTCCCCTCCAGAATAATTTCTAAAAGTTAAGTTCAGAGGAGGGCAGGAAATAATAACCCAACTGTTCACAATTGCAAAGAATTATTGGTGTTACATGTAACAGAGAAATTCACGTGCATTTGAGATGAATAATAATTGCAGTTTGCAAAATCAGGGCAAGAATTCTTAAACATGTTTATACAAGTCTTCGTTCACTACTATGAGTTCATAAAATATATCCTACTCTTTGGCTGTGATGTTTACTGATAGAGGTTACTCAAAATTTGCAATATTAGGAAGATATTTTTATGTTCTGTGGCTTTCAAGAACCTTATAATAACAGTTGTAAATACACACAGTAGTGCTTATGAAGTGTTAAAGAGTAAGAAATGATTTCAAATAAATACCCCAATTCTATTATAATATGAAGATAAAATTTAGATTCCTATGAAGTTAAGCTCATGAAGTAAGGATATGGAAAGCAGAGCTGTGATCTTGCAGAAGACTCAGTCAGGCCAAACAGCCTTACAGACATAAGCATGTGGACTTTTGAGAAACTTTCAAAGGTGTAACAGTTTCTTGCAGGCTTGAACCTGACCTATTTCATTCACTACAATTTAAAGCAATTTTGCTTAGCTGGGTCTAGAGGAAAGGTTAGTGTTTCTTAAATGATAACGTCTCCAGAGTCCATCAGTAAAAAGCAGACTGCTAAGACAGGGAGGATCAGGCTGAAAGAGGTTTCTTAGAGAGATCATTTGCATTTTCATATGTCAAGTTCCTTCTGCTGCTTCTACTTCCTCACTTGATTCACCAGCTCTTCCATGTACACAGGCTTTTCTGTTGTAATGGTTAAAACAAACACCACAGCTTACCTTTCCTGAAGCAAGCTAGTATGAATGTGGGGACACACATCATTAGACTGTATCAATTTGGTTTACATCTGTGTTCAAAAATAAGTGTGGGGATGCAATGAGAGATAGAAAATAGGCACATTGATCAGTACAACCTGCAAAGGAAAAACAGTTTCCTTGGAAGTGCAAGGTTAAAAAAAAAATAGCATTAATGCTATGCATGTTCCTAGGCAAATTGAGCATGGTTTGCTTGTTTGTTTCATTGGAGCTAAAGGTTACTGAAGTACTGAATACAGTCAGAAGATGGTTTCCCCAGCCTAGAGAAAGGTTTCGGCTTGTTCTCTTACTTGTGTGTTTTACAGCATGTAACCAAATGATATCTCTGGTAGGAAACAGATACTGAGCCTAGTGATCTCCAGCGTGGGTCCTGTTGGTGTTAACAGCTGTGGGAGTTCAGGATGCAAAACCAGAAGTCCTGCTGGAAGCAATGATTCCAGTTCAGCTCAGGTTGGTGCAAGCTGGCTGCCCAAGCCAAAGAGTGTGATCCAGGAGGACCGATTTTCCAGTTCATTTAAACCTCAGAGACCGCATCCCTTGGTTCAGTGTTGCCTGCCAAAACCCATGGTCAGAACTTAAGGGGAAGGAAATGCAATCCCAAATGTACTGTTTTTTTTCTGTAGCAGTGTAAGTCTTACTAGCTTGTTGTAATTAAGGAAAACTGTCTTACAGTAGCACTGTGATACAATCTAAGAGATAGAAACCCTAAAGCATTTGCATTTTGAGTTAAGTACTTGGGACACACATGACTGTACACTGAAATACTGAATATCTGTTCAGCCAAAGAGAGAGAGAACTTGTGATTATTTAGAGAAGGGATGTATTACCCACTCTTAATTTTATTCATCTAGGCTACTGATTTAATAGCCCAGGCAGAATTCTCTGACTTTAAAGATCTGGTGTATTTCTAGGTTAATATGCTAAGCTAGAATGAAACAAACTACACACTCTGTAATTGTAAACTGAGGGCAGGCTATCGCAAACATTGCAAGTCCGTTGTGCTACTTGACTAGTCTGGTGAGGGGCTGTGTTTTCAAAGGTTGTCACTTTAGATATACAGAGTTGGTAGGGACCTATTAGTAATAGCAAATAAATTTTAAATCTATTAAGCTAGTTCTAAAGAATGCAGTTCTAAAAGCAATTTGATCAATGTATTTTTAACTCCTAGGCTGGGGCATTGGTTTCTAGTTCATTTCTAGATGATGAGTGAGTCAGGAGCTTATGAGTAAGGATTAAAGGGCAGTTCAGCAAGGGTGACACGATTGTGAATATTTACTGCAGACCGCCTGATCTGGAGGGTGAAGTAGATGTGGTCTTTTACAGACAGCTAGAAGTAGCCTCACAATCACAGGCCCTGGTTCTCATGAGGGACTTCAACCACCCTGACGTTTGCTGGAGGAACACCACAGCATGGAACAAATGATCCAGGACATTCCTGGAAAACATGTCCATGAGCCAGCCATGTGCCCTAGTGGCCAGAAAGTCCAGTGGTATCCTGGGCTGCATTAGGAAGAGCACTGCCAGCAGGTTGAGGGAGGTGATCCTCCCTCTCTACTCAGCCTTGGTGAGGCTTCACCTGGAGTACTGTGTCCAGTTCTGGGCTCCTCAGTACAAGAGAGACAAGGAACTCCTGGAGCAAGTACAGCAAAGAGCTACTTAGAATGATTAAGGATCTGGAGCATCTTTCATATGAGGAAAGGCTGAGGGAGCTGAGCCTGTTCTGCCTAGAGAAGAGAAGGCTCAGGGAGGATCCGATCAATGTAAGTATCTGAAGGGAGGGTTTCAAGAGGATGGGTCCAAACTCTTCTCAGAGGTGCCAAGCAATAGGACGAGAGGCAACAGGCATAAACTAAAACACAGGAAGTTCCATCTGAACATGAGGAAGAACTTCTTTACTGTAAGGGTGACTGAACGTTGGAATAGATTGCCCATCTATTCATCTCTATCCAGAAAGGTTGTGGAGTCTCCTCATGGGAGATATTCAGGAGCCGTCTGGATGCGATCCTGAGTAATGTGCTCTAGGTGACCCTGCTTGAACAGGCAGCTTGGACTAAATGACATTCAGTGGTCCCTTCCAACCTCTACTATTCTGTGATACGACTGTACTACCATAGCAGTTAAACTATGAAACCTCAGTAATGTGTGCCACATCCAGAAGGTGGATCATTTATCACCAGTCATATCTCCTGGCACGTTGATTTGGGGTTCTGGTTTCCAGTGTACCTGAAGACAATGAAATCTAAAATCTTACTATTGATCTTTCAAAAAACACCCCAGACCCAAACCAAACCAAAACCTGAGTCTGTGTCCAGGGTGTCACAAGCTGCCTCTAGCCATGACATGAAGAAGGACAAACAAAACTCATTGACAGAGTTAAATGGGATTGTGGGTATTTTCTGCAAAAGATATGACAACCTTCTGTAATGCCTTCAGAACAAACGTTTGGTCTCTGTAACAACCTTCTTGTAATAATGGAGAGAGAGGATAAACAAGAATTCTTGGAGAAAATGTTCTAGTTCGGCCACCTATTCATCACTGAACTAGGGAAGAGTCCCTGTCTGGTACGCCTAATTTGATCTGAATTGTAACAAATCCAGCTTGCCACCACAGAAAACCACTTCCAATACCTCAAAGTTTCAGTATTTCATCTATGTGCACATACTTAAGCCAAGGCATCTAGTTGCCATTTTATGCGATGGTATGACAGTTATCTCACAAACCCTACAAAGGGCCATACCCTTCTGGAATGATTGCTAGAGGCTAGGGGGAATGGATATCCTAACATGGCAAAATGTATCTTTATATTGATCATCAAAGCTTACTCTAGTGACTTGACTAAGTCAACCAAATAGATGAACACAGAATTGTCACTTACGTTTGGTAAGATCTTCTTCTGGTGCCCTCCCAGTGCCAAATATGTTTTTTTGGGGTGGATTGTTTGTTTGTTTTAGAGTTCGCAGCAAGAAATTGTATTTGCAGAGCTGCCAGGGAAACTAGTTGGTTTTAAGTGGTGATGGCCTTTCCACTCTTTGACTTATTGTTAGAATGTGAGGTGACAGGGTCTTGCTTCTCAGATAGTTTATCACCCTCTGTAGATGGTAATTTCTAAACCTCTTTCTGAAGCTAGTGCATATAAACCAAAAGTACATGGGAAATACTGGACCTCTATGAGAAATGCAGTCTGTTCTGCTTCTTTTGAAAAACATTTTCTGCCCTGCATGATCAAGAAGACAGCAGAGCAGAAAGAAATGGTGAGATTGAGTTCACTTGTTCCCAATGGTATCAACTGTATTGCATCAGTCAATGAATACAGAATTGTCCTCTGAATCTTTAACACATCAGGGTATATACAGTTAACCCTTCTCATGGTCTTCCTTGTGTCAAAGCAAATCAAAGGCTTTGTCAAGACAGAGGTCTAATTCCAAAGTGTAAGTCTGTACCAAGGAGTAAAAATAACTGGTAAAATTAACATCCGTTAATTTGTGGAATGTTCAGAGCTCTGATTATATAAAGTTCAGGTTGCTTAAATGTCACTTGATTTTCTTGGAATAGAGAGCTGTGTCTCTGGAAACCTTTTCAGTATAGGCTAAGTTTTAATTAAGGGTATTGTGTTTATTATTTTTTTTTTCCTTTTCAGTTAAGTGCACATCAAGAGCATTATCCTTTGCCCTTACTGGTTTTTGTTTGTTGTAGACTTAACATGATTATTGACATTTTGGGGCTCTGAGTCTCAAAGCATGGCCTTTTTTGGTTGTGTAGTCCAGTTAAAATCTAGACAGTATATTTTCTGTTCTGTTGTTGATGTTTCAACCGTTAGTCATGTATGCATGACTGAATCCATCTCCTTTCAGGTTAAATGCAACTAATATAGCATCAAGGAAGTGATTAACATCCCTAGTAGGGACAAAAATGAGGAGGAACTCAGTTCTTTAATAGAATTACTCTGCAATAAACCGAAGTTCAAGATAATCCCTTTCAATCAAGTTACATTTGGACAGATCTTTTTCCACAAACCAGTAGGTAAGATCTTTGTAAGAACTGCATATATATTTGAGCCCTGTAAAAGAAACTAATTTTAACAATGCATGTATTTATGCTTCACTGGCCTACTAAACATTATAATCTTGCAGTTCAGTGACTTCCAGATGTGCGTTACTCTGAGAGACTTAATGGTAGAGTTTTGTGCAGTGAACTATGGCACGGTCCTTTATAAAACTTGCGTACATTTTCTAATGTACTGCCTTACATCACACATGTCAAGGAAAGGTGGAACACTGTTGCCTGGAATGGATATTATGTATGCCCGTGGTGTTCTGCAAGAATGGCCAAGAGAAATCAACACAACAATAATTAATACTTGGGTGTCTGCGGCCCAATATATGGTAGGATGGAAATTTACATTTGTGCTGATGCCCTAAGCTTACTACATTCTTTGCTAGCTGCTTGTGCCTGTAGTCTGAGGAGAGCCATAAGATGCATATTGTTATTTATGCCCTGTATAAGCCATATCTATATCTGACATTCTATCTAAATTGCTACTGGAAGTGGTTCTGTGGCTGTGTTAACATCTTAAACATCCCTGGATGCTTAGAAGAGCACAAGTTGGTACAGGACAAATCTGTGTCAGGGACAGTCTTAGTAAATCAGATGTAGAGATCAGTGTGTGCCAAGCTTTAAAACATACATAGTTTATTAGTATACATTGCTTAGTTTATTAGTATAGACATAGTTTTGTAACTTTCTCATTGGCCTGATAGGAAGATTATGGAATTGTTGTACCCCGAAAGAAATCCAGTCTTCTTCACCAGTTTGTGGGTAGATTGAGAGAGAAGGGGCGAAGCTGTCCCCATATTTTTCTTATTCTTCTTTACTTTTTTTGATTACCTTATTTGATGGACTTATTTAATGAACTGCTTTAGTGTGTGTAACATATGCAGAATAGTGGCTAGCTAATGTGAAAAGAGAAGATTCAACCACTGTTACAAGAGTTAGCAGTATCTTCTAGTACTGAAGACATAAATTAGGGCTTATTTTTTGTGGCTAGCCAAAGCCATGCTGACGATAGAGCTTAGTGTATTTATGATTAAGTAGGTCCTGGAAAGAAGCAGAAGACTAAATACTTAAGGTTTTGAATAGTCCCTTGGAATTTCTACAGAGAGGGAGACTCCTTCTGCCCTGTAGAGTATTAATGTTTGAGCATAACATGTTCTCCCTCATAAACTTTCTGATGGTATTGCACAGAGCTGATATATCAAGCCCATAACGTTTAGCCAGGTTATTCCAAATCTTTATCAACAATTGAGATAGATAGTTTTTATCCAGATAAGGTCATTTGTGTTATATGGTCTCTTCTGTTTTCTTCCCATTCTTCCAATGAATCAGAAGATGAAGATATTACAGAGGGTTTCTTCTGTTACATTCTGAATTGATTTTTGCAGTTATCTTATCTTTCCCCCTGACAGCCTAACAGGGAAATAAAACCCAAACCAAACCCAAACCCATCAAGACAAAGCTTCTTTGAGCTATTTGTAAAAGTTATTATTCCACAGCTATGACTAAAGCAGGTGTTTAAACATAGGTGACACTATAAGTAAGTTTTTAAAATCATGAAGTAGATAATATATTTAATCATCAAAACCTTAAGTAACAAGCATAACTACTTGTCTTCTATTTATCTGCAAATTGATACCAAATGACTTCCCCTACAATTTTAGGGTGGGGGGGAAGGGAAGAAAATATTGTTATTGTCTCTGATTAAATTTACAACTAGAGGAAGGGTCTAGTAGTATTAATTTAAATATTTGTGACTGTGGAACTATTAAAAATTCTGTTCAGTTTCTCTCCTGAAGGTAACATTAAAAAGTTCTTCATCTGTTTTAGCTGACTCATAATCCCTGTTCCTACCATTCCTTAAACCATATTCTTTCATTTTTTAATTCATAACAAGAACTATAGTTTTATGGCTGTACTGATATATCTAAAGCTTTCCCTGGGTATCTATCTTTGATGACATTTTTGGTTGTTGTTGATTGGCTTGTTTGTGTTTTTAATTGGGTACAATATCTTCCATGCTTTTTCCTGTAACAGTTTGACTTGATCACCAGGAGTCTGGGAGTTCTCTTGCTTCTCATTTCCCAGAGCTTTAGAAGAGGGAGTACTGAAGCTAGAGCTTGCAGCTCAGATGGAAAGCTGGGCAGTAACAAAAGCTTGATGCCTTGTAGCAGGTCTGAAGGGTTGGGGAGCATTCCTTAGGTACACACAGACAGATAGCACCAGGCTCTTTCCAGACGTATGTGGTTCTGCAGAGTAGCAAAATAAGTATTGGTCTCATTCCTGTCCATACTCTGCTCCTTTAGGGTAATTATTTGCCCATTGCTCATAGATCTGGCATTGAAAGTTGAAGTATCGCTGTACCACCTTGTTCAGTTTTCACAAGGGTGTGAGAATCTGTACAGAAGTTGTTTCCTGGGTGGTTTTTTTCTCTCTGAAAATCAGTAGAGGTCTGAAGGACGGTATTGTTGAATCATGCATTACCTCTGCACATCAGGAAGTGAAATGCAGTGGGAGGCCTGTGGTTGTGCTGCATGAAGCATGTAAGCGACCCCCTGCAGGTTTCAGAACAATTGTTAAAAACACAAGCTGCACCCTGCACATACTCCTCATCCATCACATGGTATTTAAACAGTAAACAAGGAAAAGTACATGAAAGTCCTTGAATGAATCCAGTCTCCTGGTTTTGCCAGTTCTGTTTCGTAGTCTTTTAGATAAGGTTAGGATAAGCATCCGTGTAGCGGGCTTTTGTGACAAAGTGGAGGGGAAAAGGCATTTTGCAATGCCATTGACTGTAATTCTCCTATAAATGTGTAATTATTAATCTTTCCAGTATTAGGAGTTTCTATAATTTGTGTCTGTGGGTGGGATACTTTGTGCTTTGTATATCAAGTTAGTAAAGAAGGCTTTTCCTTCCAAACCTTAAAAAATGTATTTAAGTCATACATTTTTGATTTTGGTCTTTAAACGCTGCAAGAATCTGAGAATCTCAGAACTGCCAAGCCCCTGAAGGATGCCACTGTATCCTTTTAGATAAGGGGTTCCCAAATACACTGACCATGACTGAAAATGGGTTGCCAAAGCAAAGGTTGAAATTCTGCCAGTTTTACCTGTGTAGTTCCAACCCAGTCAGGCATTTAATGCAAGAATTCTTAGTTGAGGAAGGCTGACAAAATCTGGCCTGTGATGTTTATGATTAAACATTGCAACCAGCTCATCCGACACAGGTTGCGTCCGAGTCCCACAGTACTTCTTGAGAATGTGCTCAGCTCAAAGAACTGCATTCGGACCTTGGAATTTGTCCCTGAGGAATTCTCAAATCACATGAGTCAAGGGGGAAAAAAAAAATTACCATGTTCAGGAAGAAAAATAGGTCTTATCAGAAAAATATTTCTAAACTTTATTGATTTTTCTGTTGTCACTTAGGCTTTAACTGGAATTCAGCACTCGTTTAGTCAAATCATAGGAATTCATACAATCTTTAGGTTTTCTTTAGGTTTGCAAGGTTTCCACAAAACAACTTGCAAAACAGTCCTCTTCAGAGAGCAGCCCCTTAAACTGTCAGATCAAGAGATCACCTCTTGGGAATTTAAGCTAAGAGATCCTCTCTGTTCAGGTTCTCTGGCAACATTTGAATATCCTGACAAAAATCCTAAATACCCAAATTGACAATTATTGGAATAAATGGCTTATAGCTGAGGTAACTTATTTCTTAAGACCTTTAGGTGGAAAATTAAAGCATAAATTAGTCATATTGCAAGTAAAGTTATTCCCTGTCACAGCCTTTCCGTTTCTCTTCTCCTTTAAACCACTAATGAACACTCTAGCTGTAGAAGAAGCACAAACATTGTCCTCCCTAGTTTGTACTTTTGGCAGTTCATAATACATCAGTGTCTGCACTGTCAGATTCTGCTTCAGATCAAATGGCCGCAGATCTGGCACTAAGACAAGTATGGTTAAATCTCACACAGCCCAGAGAAGTGGGGAAGTCTCTGCAAGTTTAGTTATGAATACAGTCCTTTCTTCAGCCAGGTGTTTTGGAGTTAGACGTTTTCACTGAAATTACTGACATAATCCCTGCTGCAAATAGTCTCTGTTTCCTTTCTGTACTGGTAAGGTACTACTCCCAGTGTATAAACAAATGGTGATTCATTAGCACAATGACATAGAACAACAGATGACCTTGCATATGTGAATGGGTTATTCTTCTGCTTCAGTTATGGTAATGAATCATTTCCCTCTGCACTCCTCCCTTCACTTCTACTTGAATACATTTCTTAGTATTCAGAATTCTCTTCTTGAAAGAACAGTTGTCTCTGGAGGTCAAGAGGGGAGGGATCCTTACGCATACAAAGCACAGACGAACACAACTCCACAGTTATCAGGCAACCTTCTGGTTATCAGTGCTTCTATTGACTGTTTTACATTGGACCATACTTTCTTCTTAACAGTTTGTGTCCTCATGACACAAGGTATGTTTTCAAGCATAAACTGTACATGAAAAATTCCTTCTGTAGAGATCTCATTGAAATTTGGAGACTGGATAAATGTAAATTCTGGGTAAAAACTTCAGGATTGTTCATTGGAAAATCCATTAGAATAAAACTCTTTTGTCAGTATTTAGAAAGCAGTTGGCATGTTTCAGTTTTCTTATTCTCTAGCCCACTTGAATACAGGGAAGCCTTGTTCTGAACTTGCTACCCCCACAAGCTCTTCATGTTTCTTTAAATACTTCAATATGCTGATTTCCTGAGGAGCTTCCACAAACTGGTACGTAGGAATCTCTGGATGTTTTTTCTGGAAATTTTTTGCCTAGGTAAATCTTAGAACCACAATCTCACATTTAAATATTCCTTATGGCACTTGGCCATTTGTCCCTGTTTCCTATCAGGGGTAAACAGCTGAGTTGGCTGACTTTTAAATACAAAAACATTATGTTCTAGCTGAAGCTGTTAATGAAAATACTACTGAAAAGACTGTTTGTGGAAGTCGGCAATTGCAACAGTCCTGTTCCTAGAAGTACAATGTCTGATATTAACAATGGCTTTGCAGGTCTGAACACTCCCTTTGGCAAAGGGATATGTGCTGTATACCACCCAGCTAAGTAGTTTCTGAAGTATGGATTTACACATCTAAACTGTTTACATACTGCTTAGACTTGAGGTGAGAAGAGTGGAGACTCACTGACATTCTTCAAATGTTTAAAAACTTGCTGCAAATGAAGGGAAATATTTGTGAGTTCATGGTAAATAAGACAAAAGTAACGGGCTTAAATTGTAGTAAAGGAGGTTTAAGCTAGAAACTGGGAGGAAAAAAGTCCTCCTAAAGAAAAGGATGAATTAATCCCTGAAATAGATTGCCTAGAGTTTTTAGAGCCCCAGTTCCTGAATGTTTTTTAAGAGCAGTTAGACACCTTGGCAGAGATACAGCTGATCCTGTCTCAGGGCAGATAGATGGACTTAATAACCTCATGAGCTCTTTCCAAGCCTAAACTCTGTAATTCCATCACTGCTTGAAGACACACCAGAACTGTGTGGCACAAAGGGACCGCACGTTCTGCACCAACTCCTGCTACCATTACAGCAAAATCATCCTTGCATTTTTAGGAATGGCTTGAAAAGCCTGAATATGCTGATTTACTTTGGTCAACAGAAAAGTGTTATTGCTTCCTTTCCTAGTGCTTGCATTTCCTCTGGGCAGGAAGAGACATTTAGTCAAAAGACCAGCATACTGTGTTGCATATATCCTGCATAGGGTCTGTGCAGCTGAAGTCAGGAATAGTACCTCTGCATGGGTAAAACTTATTGGTGCACCAGAATATATCAGTTACGAGCTACAATAGCAATAGGCAAAGAGAAAGTTGTAATCTCTGCTTCTGCAGATACAGCAGCCTTAATATATCATACAAGTATGGATCATAGTCAATTGTCCACACCCAGAAATGGCTGATGGGCTACATCGGTCAGCACTGTACTTCATGGCAGTATGGATTTGGTTACAATATCTTTTATACAGGATTCCCAAACAATGAGGACATGTGAGTTGTTTATCCTGACCTTCTTTTGCTATCTGACTCTTCTCTGTATTCTCACGAGTCACTAAAAAACCCAAACCCACAATTCAACAGAAATAATAAAGTGCATAACAACATGGCTGTACAAAATGAGTTCTGTAGGATTTGACAGTGCTGCAGCTACACCCAAACTTTTCTGAGACAGGATCCAGCCAAGGGGTTTCTCCAAGTTCTTCACTGATCCTCATTCATCTTTTTCTAGCTCTGTCAATTTCATATTGATTTTTATGATACTGCAACTACAAGCATGTAGACCCTGAGAAGAATGAAGTGCATCTGAAATGAAATACACTGCTGTTGTATTTTAATTGCTGGTAATAAAAATTATAATGATTTGTTGTAACTGTGGGTGAATGTTTATAAAATATCATAATTGCTGACTATAATGCAAAAATTAGAAGGAAAAAATAGGTGGTTTTTCTACATTTCAGAAATCGGCGGTAAAGGTTATGGATTTATGTTGTACATATCAAAAACTTTTTTATGGAGTACCAGGATATCACTTTAAGCAGTTTAAACATGTGGCTACATAAATCTATTAAATTCTTCTGGGAGAAGATAAGATATAACAATTTTTTACTTTTCAAATCTCGTGCAGCTTTTCTAAGCAAATGAGTCTGTTGAAATCAATGGGACTTCTTGTGTTACAGGATTGCTCTGGAGAGAAGCATGTGAAGAACCTAAGGAGAACAGACTAAACAAATGCTACTTGGATTGCCAGCACCAGGTCCCAATTCACATTGCAGTGGTTTTATCATCATCTAAAAGGTTCTATGATCATGCAGAGAGCCTCTAGGCAGCTGCTAAACCTGCTGAGATGTGTGACAGAGTTAGACCAGTGGGTAGACTCAGTCACAGGAGGATCTTTTTCTAGATATATGTGTAGTTTCCTAAAACATCAGCGTCACAGCTTAAGAGTTAACAAATCCATAAGAGAGAAATTCTAATGTTCAGGTAAACATAAAAAAAACCCCAAGAAAGCAGAGAATCTGTCTTAATGACATCTCATAATGATCAATAAAAGGCAGCCTTCGACCCTGCCATTCATTTGCCTCTTTTTCTCATGAAGAGGGATTGATGGCAGAAATTACAGACAGGACTAAAGGTATTAACACCACTGTGTATTTTTCTGCAAGGTCACTATCTACAGGTGTCTGAATGAAGAAACAAAGTAATTAAAAAAATTAGAGAAGTCCCGAAGATGAAGCTAGGAAAGGCACTGAGGAATATAATACAAAATTACGACGACAACACAGAAATATCCCAAGTTCTGCTTTGACTTGCACTCCAGAAGAGCAAAATGAGTTAGTGTGAGGCGTTCCTGCCCATGGCAGGGGGGTTGGAAGCAGATGATCCTAAGCTCTTTTCCAACCGAAACCATTCTATGATTCTATGATTTTATGAGTGGCAGGTTTGTTCCTAGAAGTAAAATTCATTTCAGCTCAGAAAAATATATCTAAAATATTATGTAAGCATTCAAGAAAGAATTAAGTTGTTCTGATTTTTTTCCTTAAGCTGCAATTTGTGCTCTGTTGCAAAGGAGTACTTTTAAAAGAGAAACATACTTTAACAAGCATGCGATCAGTTTAAAAATGAACTTGGGTCATACCTTCAGTATTTGACATTTGCTGTGTTTCCAGATCAGATATACATATAAAATGTTATGACATGCCAAAGAAGATTGACCATAGGTGTGTCAACCAGATCTGCAACATTTTGGAGATTTTACAGTGCTCACCCAGTTCCCACTTACACCTAAGCAACACTTACTACATGCATTCCTTAAAGTAACTTGTTCAATATTCAAACTCTCCCTTTGGTTTTCAAATGCTATGTTCTTCCTCCATCTTCTATGGCCCACTCCATCAGTTATTAAACCCATGTTTTCATCCCTTTTGTACTTCCACTTTCATCACTTTTTTTTGTGGATCAAATATTCACCAAGTCACCTGACACTTGTCAGATGTGCAGTTCATTACTTGTAGGATTAGTGAAGTATGCAAACTCCATATTCTGACCACAGTACAGGTAAATTGAAAAACTTAAACTTCAGGAGATGTGCGTGACTGGGTAGATAACAATTGAAGAGGGTTCTGGGTTAGGAAAAAAGCATGGCAGGGCAATGGCCAGCAGATCCATCCTCTTACCTTTTTCCCATGATGGAATGCAAGACACTACAGCTCAGAAGAGGTTCGTATAGAGTATTTGGTCATATAGAGTCATTGGTCATACAGAGCATTACATTACCAGAAGATAATTTCTGATGGTCATACCACCAATCTTCTTCAGACCAAGCATTAATGTAAGAACACGAAATATGGGGGCGGGGGGGCGGAAAGTGCATTATTGTGACAAAAGAACTGGAAAGATCCAAAGTAGATAAATATAGAATCAGCGCTGCAGTGGAATAATAGGTGTCATGCTAGGATGATGAACAGCTATTCGGGTTGCTGCTTAAACTCAGAAAAATTAGAAGAAACTGTGTTTGTCATATTCAAGAGGAGATCAAAGTATAAGCTTGGATGTAATCCAATCAGAAATAAAATCATTACAGTTCTTTTTCTAGCCAATCCAGTCAATATGTCGATCATACAGATTAACACTCCTACGATAGCAGATGACAAAGATGCAGTTGATGAGTTCTATCAACAGCTTGAAGAGACATTTCATTAAAAATGAAGCAAAGCTATCACCCTTGCAACTGGAGATCTAACTGAAAATTTGACCATTGAATGTATAAGCTCTCCAAAAGGAGTAATGGGAACTGACTACTCATCTTGGTTTACTGAATGAAAGCCATCTGGTTGAACTTTGTTGCTTTCACATTCATTAGTTCTTCATTTAATGCCAAAATTGAATATCCAGCATATTTGTACAGGTGGGTATGGCATCATGACTAAGAGCCAAGTGGTGCTAACAGATGAATATGTAGCAAGCAAAGAACACTCTGAGTTGAAGATCAGTTGTTGGCTTCTCGAATGTCAAAAGATAGATGCTCACCAGCCCATAGCTTCCTGTCCAGCTACAGAAAAATCAGTGTGATGTCTATACAGAAGAGGTTCGTGGCAGTGGCATGAAGGTGTAATCAGTTAATCCAAATGGGCTATGGAATAAAACTACCAAGTGCAAGCTACCAATAAACACACCCTGATAAGTTAGTACTGGGCTCTGAACATCTGTGAACTGCAGCAAGCAACCGTTTCATTAAGCAGTATGTGAGAGGTAACATATGCTGGCCAGAATTTTTCAACGTGTATAGAGAATTTGCTTTGAGAGAAGCTCTGAAAGGATTTGCAAACTACAAAGGAATGGCATGTCCCACCCCAACCCCCCCCCCCCCCCACGCTCCGGGGAACAAGTCAGATGTGCCGATGAGATAACAAGGCAAGCTGCAGTGCTGGATAATAGGCAGCAGGACCTTAATGTGGGAGGGAATGAAATGCCTGTATACTGACTCAGTTACTGCAGATAGGATGCAAGCAAACATTACCTAGTGATCAAGTGCAGAAGGAATAGATAAGTTCAGTTAACTGGAAACTTTTCTATCCAGCCACAAAGATGCTCAAAGGGAAGCAGAGGCAGAATTCCAGTTCAGCTGTATCTTCTCACAGAGAGAAGCATAAGAAACCTGAGAAACATTTAGAGAAGTAGAAAGGTTCAACAGGTGAAAAGCCTAATTTTTTTTTCAGTACTGGCTTGGAGAAGCAAATTGTAGGAAACTAAGCTTAGAGCACAGAAAGAGAGCTGAGATGTGTAGGCTGTATGCATATTGTAGATAGAAAAGAATAAAAATGCTTGTTAGGAATATTGAGAGATAGGAGTGTCCCCTGTAAGAAATCAGTAGGAGTAACTTTGGTTTCTTGGTACTTAATGCATTAGAGAGAGTATAAGACATAAGAGTGAATGTGAGATTTACAAAGGAGGGAATGACTGTGCTTTGTACCAGATGGGAACAACTAGAATGATATGGAAAGGTGGGATGTGCTGTACTGTACTTTGCATTTCAACAGTGCATTCTTTCAAGAAGGCTTCTCAAAATTCTGTCAGAAATGCTCCCTGCTAAATCCATTGCTTTTTCTTTTACTGTTCAGAGTTGACCAGTCCTGAGTTCTCTTGCATTTCTTGTGAGCCCCTCAATGGCTTACTTTAAATGCCACATTAAAAACAGGGGAGTCTTCTTCGAGCAAGACGCATAGTGTAATAGACCATATAGTGGTCTCTAAGCAAATGACTGTAAGAAAAGCAACCTATTGCAACTTTGGTCATTTGGCAGAATAAAAGATTAGTGGCTGTTCTATTTAAGACTTTTTTCAACACATTTTCATTCCAAGGTAATGCAGAAAAGAAAAGCTGATAAAAGCTTATTCTTCACCTAGCTTTCTTCCCATTGTACATGAATCAACTTTTTGTTAGCTTAGCCTCTGTTCCAAGCATATCTTCTAAAACATCAGTGAAAGCACCGCCACCAGCAGTATCTGCACATAATTTATATAGATTTCATTCAAAATTACTTAGGCTGGTACTAGAAGGAAGTATTAATGTCACCATGTGCAGAATCTACCTTTTGGCAACTGTCCTCCCTAAGAAGATGAGGTTAGTTATAAGCTACATGACTCTAATGAAGTAGTACTGGGAGATAAACAGTAGTTAGCCTTAATATGGATAAATCTTCTGTAATTTGAGATCTTTGAAATCCAGTTATTCTGTACTTCTTACCTCACTGCTTTCACAGCCTTTCTGTATTGCCCACTTGTATTTTTCTGAGTCATGCCTTCAGTAATTGAAAACTAGTTTTGCTTATTTGATGGAAATCTAGACAAATTGAAATACAGCACATTGTGTCTCTGCTCTCTGCTGCTCTTCCGTCCAAACTCTGAACAGCAGCCACACAGTTGATCATGCTTATTATATTTTATTGTGACTACAGCCACGCAGTTCATTTTTTCAAGATGTACTTCTAAACTTACAAGTTTAGAAGAAAATGTAGGTTATCTAACAGTTTCCTCCACTATTTGCAAATATTAGGTTGCAAAATACATAAGTGCAAGGAATGACAAAAATATCTGCACTCAGAACTACAGGTTAAATAGGATAATTGGACTTTTTAGAACTTCCCTCCACCCCCAAGCTCCAAACCACCTATTCCGCTTCTGACTCCTGCAGCATCTCCATCCATCCTTTCTATATTTCAGGTATTTAATTGCAATGTTTCCCTCTTTTTGATGCACAGAACAATCAAACTACACTGGTCAGCATGTAATCAAGATAATACTGGACTTTGTTCTCTATGTTTCAGCTAAAGCTAAGATAATTCCTTCTTTTTGTATTTATTTTTTTTAATCAAACTGTTTTCATGCTGTGAGGAAGAAATTTTGAAATTGACGTTTTCCCTTCCAATCTTTGCTTTCTGTACCCTAAATGGCAGGTTTTGTCCTAATATTACAGAAATAGTTAAAGAAAGCTTCATGGTTTCCAGAACCTAATTTAGGAGATTAATTCTCTGCCCCTTCCTCTGCCATGTATAATTTTTGCAGTCTGTGAAATTCAATGCAGCTTTGCAGTCATGCTGATGCTGTTCAGCCTCCCCTCATATATTTTATAGGAAAAAAACCCAACTGTTTTTTCTGGATTTATTCTTAAACAATTAAGAACAGCATAAGACCAGAAAAGGGAAAAAAAGATGATGTTTGATGAGCAGATCAAATGTACAAAATGGTAACTTGGGATTTATCCAGAGGACATTTTCTTTTACCCAGACATGCTTTTTCTCCTTGTTGCTGTCATGATTGATTAGTGAAGCACCAAACATTCCATGTAATTATTCACCAACTGCAGACCATCTGGAGTTAGGAATTTGCAGTCTCTTTCTAGAAATGTATCTGCATGGGGTTTGCTGTACGCTTTGAGCCTAGTACTTAATCACCACATGTGGGAGGTGTTAACTAGGGAATTGCCTTTCCAGTCTAACTACATTATCATTTATATTGTGCTGTAAATGTCTATAACTTTTAAGATGCTTTACAAAGGGTTAGAAGTGCAACACACATAGCAGCTTGTACCCCAAAGAGCACAGAGTTGAAGTGCATAAGTGAGTACCATGAAATAAAAGGCAAATGCTGAGGGAAGAGTGGCTGCTAGAGAGGTAAAGAACAGATGTCAGAATTTTTTCGGAGGAGGAGGTGAGTGAGGAGGAGGGAAGCTGTTCCCATGTGAAAGATGATCTAAAATGGGGAGTGGGCGAAGGAAACAATTTGGAGTTTCTCGCAAGTATGTCTGCTGTCCTATCAAGAAGTGTTTGCGCTTTTGAAAGCATAGCTAAATTTGACAGGAAAAATAAACCTTTTCAACATACTAGCGTAAAAAGAAACATAAAAATCCTGCCCGTTGCATGTTCTAGACATACTTTGCATTACAAAAGTATTTCATGACCAAAATAATGCACATCTTACAACCAGAATCTCTCCCAAAACTCATAAACTCATCATAAACTGCATCTGTCCTCCTCCAGAGGCCAAAACAACCCAGCCTGAAGAAAGACCTGAAGGTCAACAACTTGGACAGGAAGGTCAGCAGTCTGGCTTTGTGGTCAAGAGGCAGGAAGGCAGGAGTCTTGTTCCTCAGCTGGGGATTATACAGTGGATGCCAGGCTCCGACCATCTTAAAGGAGGGATTGCACATGTTTTTCACTGTGGTGCTTCACATATGCCCAGTGTGTACGCACTTGGGAATAACACACCTTAGCAATATGTCTTTATGGTTGAGACTTTAGGAATCTATTGCTTCAAAATCCAGGAGAGACAGCTCTATCATTATGGTTGAAGCTACAAATATGTGTTCATAAGGAGTCATTAAACATGAAAAGACATCTATGTTTGGAATAATGTCTCCTGGCTGGGGGAACATCCATACTGCTTCATGTACTGGTTAGCTTCTGCAGAGCTAGTTTCTACAGCTTTTATGACACATAAAGTGAGGCTATTGCCTGTACAGTCTGAAGCAGCAAAAGCTGTCTTATTTATCAGTCTTTTTTTACAATATCTGGTCCTCCTTCTAAGACACAATGAGAACTTTATTTTAAAAAGACGGGAAATTAATAGATTTTTTGCATATGCAATTTCCTCCCAAAGGTGTGCCACAATGAAAACATATGGGCAGCATCTCTTTATGCTAATAAACATTATAATGCCATGGCCTGTTCTCTGGCAGAGATATGCCAGAGGTTTTAACTATATGACTAACGTCTTTTGGTATAATCTGCCCTTGTTACTTACATAAAGCAGATCTTGTCCTGCTGCTGAGCTGTGCTGTGGCATTGTCCAGGGGAGCACTAATTGTTATGGACCAAATTCATAGCAGGCAGCGTGCTTACAATTAAACAATATAAATGGTCATGATCTAGTGCTGAAATTCATGCCTTGTTTAGACACCTGGTACACTTCTGCAAACATAACAACAGCATCTGTAAATTCAGAACCATTTTCAGATGGCACATAATGATGAGGAAGGCTTCCTAATACACCTGACTTTCTCTGGTTTCTCACTAACTGAACCTGTGGAATAGTAGCCACTGAGCAGTCTGGAATACTCCATCTCCTATTGGCATATCAGCTACTACCCATATTTTGCCCCACGGATTGTGTCTGGTTTTCTCATTCATTCATTCACTGTGATGCACTTTAATCTTATCCTTAAATAACTTACCATCCCTTCCCATCTTATGGTATCTTAAGGTTGTTCTCAGCAATGTCCATTCTATACCAAATTAATTAAAAATAGTCATTACTATTAATCTCAGATCCCTGTGGAAAAAGTCTAGATGCTGGGTCACAGACAGTTGCTTAGTGAGCTGGTTTTTGTAACCAGTTGCATATGGCAAATGAAGGTGCAGGAAAATCAGGTGAGGAATGATTCTCTTACTGATGCTGTAATTAAGAAAAGGTGAGAAGCAGTAAATATCAGCGAAATTGTCATATAGACTTAGCAATGCTTTACATTCTGTCACACTTATTCCCATTCTGTCTCTCTGAGCAGGCAGCTGCTAGACTTAACTACAGTAAGATAATGTCAGAAAACAGAAGCACAATATTTTGATCTGGGGACAGCAGAGCTGTGGGTGATGTAAACCATGGCCTCCTTGTAGATCAGAGATGAACCAGGAAGAACTTTTAGAAGAGTGAGAAGCTAAACTATACTGTTGCCAAATTAATGTGCTATCTTCGCTTAAGTCAAGGCAGGTTCATCATAGTCTCCAGTAGAGTCAGAGTTTCTGTCTCAGTACTTAAAACTTTACCAAGTTAACAGAACAAGACTTAAAAAAGTCACTTGCTGTACATTTTTGCAGCCTAGATGTACGTAGTTGCTGTATCCCACTTAGCCATATCCCAGCTACATGCTGGGTAAGACTCAAGCATTCATTAGGTTCTCCACTCCTTGGTGCCTTGATTCCTACTAAATGAGAATCTTGGTATATGGAATTGATAGAAATCCTGGTCTGCTCTGAGCTTGTCTTTAGTCTGAATGATAACAGTACTTTTGAGAACATCATGGGGCATGTCCGCACTGCATTTCTTAGGTGCAGCCTAAGAAAATCTCTGTCTTCAGAATGAAAGAGGTAGATGCTAATACATGGAGAAGCCCATGTACTTCCATTAACAATTCAGCTTTGCACCTGTAGATACTGCTGCTTCATAAATGGTCTAATGATGTTCATTGTCTTAGATGTGATTAAATTCATTCAATACCTTAGGAAAGTGCTTTAACCAGGCCGAAGAGCAAATTGTAGAATGATGTGCAGTTGAAAAATAGTGGAAACCACCTGGTGATACCTCATCTGATTCAGACCATTCTTCCTTTTTAATTCATACTATTTCTTCATTAAATTAACACAAGTGCAGCATGAAAAGGAAAGAAGGAAAAGAGAAGGGGAAGCAGAACGAATCTTTGCTTCCATCTGCTAGGTAAGGAGTCCCACCTCTGTTAAGCCTCCAGGATGTCTCTTCCCTAACACATTTAAAAGTCCCATATACCAGGGAAACAGAGCACTGTTGGGGCCATATCTGGGTTGTGTATCTGCCAAGTTGTAAGAAAAGGGATTTTATAACCAGCTCTACCAAAAACATGTTTTAGAGGAAACCTTCATTACAAGCAAATGAGGTAATGAGGGGGAAATGACCTCATGTTATGTAGAAGCACCCAGCACAGTCCTTAAAGCAAATCCTATAAATCAATCTTATTCATAAAGGAGAATTTTTCTTCGCAGCACACAGTAGTATCCTTGGGAAGAAAGAAGAGTTTATAATCTGACCTGGAGTCAGTAGGTCTATACTGCACATTCTATATACCCAGTGAGCTGTACAGCCACCTCAGTAAGCCATGATGAAGCTGTATGACCACTGACATTTTGTCTGCCCAGTATCTTGTGGGAGTCTGTAGTTTTCTGTGGCATGCTGATCCAGACACATCAGAGATGATTTCATGCATAAGAGGGCAAAGAAGGAAAGTTTTTTAAATTGGGACAGTTTGCTACTAAACCAAGAGTCATTATCAAATTAATTCATAAACATCACCAGCCACTGACAGTTCTTTGCTGCTTCCAGATTAAACAGAATTCAGACTAGTGATCAAGAGGTGAAGGTTCTCTCACTCATTAATAAGCCTGTGAGACATCAGTTTCCCAAGAGCGCTAGGTTTTATAGGAATGTCAGGAAATATGCAGTGTTCATGGTGTAGTGTATGCTTAAAATGTTAATGACCTTTCTAGCTTAAATGTCTTTGAGTTACTGTAATTAGACAGCAGAAGACTTTTTAAAGATTCATTCCTGGAGCAAGTTAAACACTGTTTCCGTTACATGTCATTCTTCAAAGACAGCATTTGAAATACATATCTGAAGTGTGGCATCTGAACAGTTAGTTTACCCCAGACTTCACTGTAGCAGCCTTCCCTGAATTTAATAAGGCTGCATTAGAATGAGCAGTGCCCAGGGTAACCTGAGTCAATGAAAAGCAATTTAATTTAGTTTTTGGAGGAGGCACATCGTGTGTGTGTGTTTGTGTGTGTCCCCACCTCATAGGTTAAATTAAAATCTTTCTTAATTAAACCAGTGCTTTCAGGATTGTGTATTATACTGTGATCTCTATAAAATCTTGTGTAAATTTGTATATTTAGGTCACTATGTGTTTGTTCAATGATGCAAAGATGAGCTAGGCATACATGAATACAATTCTCTAAGCATACATAAAGATGGTTATTTAATTCACTGAGATTAAAAAAATAGGAACAAATTAGCTGAGGTACAAGTGATATAAACAGGGTGGCTATGATAGCTTATGTGTATATGCTTTTATTGTTTGCAGTCCAGTAATACCTTGAATGCCATGCATACAGGACACACACTAGGAAATCCTGTCACTACTGCGCAGTTTGGCTCTTTGGTGATATGGCACAGTGAAATATGCAGGGTTAGTGTCCAAAAATACAAAAGGGTTATGTCCTATGCCATGTCCTGATTTGAATTTCACACTGATATCATGGGCCAGTGAATATGATCCATTTTATGTTGGTAATGTGGAAAGTGAGGATGTCCCAGAGACACCCTAACCTCTCAAGCAAAGAGTGACCTCGTTAGGCCACAGAGGAAAAGACTTCTGCATCCAGAAGTCAGAGTCCAGATAGATACCTATGAGACATGTTATTTAACATACCAGTACATACTGTGTTTGAATGCTGTGCATTAATCAAGACAATGAACGGTGGGGCTGTACATCACTATATGGGTATGTGGCACAGCACAAATTAGTGTTCGCAGCAGAGGTCACTAGCACAAACCATTTTTTGTTACAGGTAGAGAAGCTGTGTGGTTTAGTCTCCTTGGAACTATAAACACTCAGAAATTGCACCAGGATGTATGTTGCATTTTCATGTTTGTGTTTGATCACCTCTTTTATGTCTATTTCATATATTCTGTTTTGCATGTTAAGGTTTTTGCTAGCACCTTGAACCTTCCTGAGGTGTAGATGTTAAAATCAAATGCCTGAATGTGGAGGTCAGCATTTGTTATTCTGTGCTTTGGACAGTATGTCCAAACAGCATTTAACTGCAAAACTTCAGTGCACAGGATGCAGCACTATTGGCAATTTTAGTTCTTATGGCCTAGAGGGCATCTTTACTATTTTGCTACCAAGGCAACAGTTTAACTTCAGGCAACAACTCATAAAATAACTGTATATGCTAATAAGAGATCATAGAATCATAGAATAGTTAGGGTTGGAAAGGACCTTAAGATCATCTAGTTCCAACCCCCCTGCCATGAGGGGGGTTGAAACTGCAAAGAATAAAAGGGACACCTCGCACTAAACCATGTCACCCAAGACTCTGTCCAACTTGGCCTGGAACACCGCCAGGGATGGAGCATTCACAACTTCCTTGGGCAACCCATTCCAGTGCCTCAGCACCCTCACTGTAAAGAACTTCTTCCTTATATCTAAGCTAAACTTCCCCTGTTTAAGTTTAAACCCATTACCCCTTGTCCTACCACTACAGTCCCTAACGAAGAGTCCCTCCCCAACATCCTTATAGGCCCCATTCAGATACTTGAAAGGCTGCTATGAGGTCTCCACGCAGTATTCTCTTCTCCAGGCTGAACAACCCCAACTTTCTCAGCCTGTCTTCACACAGGAGGTGCTCCAGCCCCCTGATCATCCTCATGGCCCTCCTCTGGACTTACTCCAACAGCTCCATGTCCTTTTTATGTCAAGGACACCAGAACTGGACACAATACTCCAAGTGAGATCCCGTTCTTCAGAAAATAAACCTATGTCACGCTGTGATTAGTTGTAAGAATGAATTAATGCCAGAATTATAAAGCTAAACATAATCTCTATAACACAAAATTTACTTTCGTCTCTAATAAACTGAGTTCATGTTTCAGAGACAAATTAAAAACCAACAAGCTTAACTTCCCTAGGAGTAGAAAAAAGGTCAGGAGGAAAGTGAGATTTATTCAAACAGATATCCATACTTGTCCTATAAGTAGGCTTAGAGGGACAATATATCACAACTGTATTCAATGTTTGTTCTTCAGAAGTTATCTCACTATTCAGAGTACATAATTCCAGGTGTTGTTAACATCTGTACATACTATAAACAACTAATATGTAGTTTAATGATACTTTCTGCTGTTTGGAATTGTTATGGATTAAGTTTAACCAGCCGTTTTGGAAGGCATACAAGTTTCATGTATTGGATATGTCTGGCCTGATTCTCCATTCTGTGAAATTCGCAGATAGAAAATGGAAAAAAACCTACAATGTGCTGGGAAAAGGTAAATAAGTTAAATAGGAAATAATGGGCTGGAATGCTGCACTGTGTATGTGCATGAAAAAGGTAGTAGTACTTGTCTGGGGAAACAAATCCCAGAAGGTATTTACTGATGAAATTGGTTTATGAGTCACTCAGAGCTTTTACTTCTAGTATGGCATACACTGCTCCTGAGTCTCCTTTTTTTTTTTTTTCCATTTTGTTTGTGAAGAGGACCATCCAAACCAGTCCTGTGTGTCTTGTGCAGGACTTGAGCAATGTTTGAGAGATACCGTGGGCAGCCCTTGGGGAAGCCTGGAGGGGCGCAACAGTGTTGGTGTGTTTGGGGGTGGTGGTGGTATGGGCCTACTTGTTGGGATGTGGAAGGATCCTTGCGCAGTGGCAAAACCCAAGGCAGTGTGCTGGTGGGGACTCGGAGCTCGTGCTGTGTGCTGGCTGTATTCTGGAGACAGGAGGCTGGAAGGCCAAGGCACAGCAGGGCTGTGGGCCATACAAGGCCACATGCAAGGTAACATGGAGAGCTGTATGGAACAGGGAAGTAAGGCTGGTTGTAGCCTTATTGTTGGTCTGCAGAAAGGTACTTGAAATACCTGTTTGGTTTCCATTAAGAAAAATATTTCCGAGTCCTGCTTTAAAGAGTATTTTCATGGCTAGACAGAAGCACTAATGAAGAGCTTTCAAATTTCTGAAGCCTAGTTATATCATTCTATAGCCATCAAGGGTTATATTAGCAGCTATTCTGTGTGAAGAAGCACTCTCTGTGAAAGAAGGCCATAGTACAGACAAACTCACTTACACATGAGCAGAGCAGTGACATCTTCTTATCATTAGCAACTACCTCGAAGTCAGAAGCCTTCTTGTGAGTGCAGATTTGGTAGAGCTTCCCAGAAAAAAAGGCATTGAGGCCATCGGACCAAGTTTGATGTTTTATAGTCGTTTCCCAAGTCAATGAATCCCTGGCCTCTTACACAATAATTGCACTGCTGCTGCCTTCTTTTTTACCCCAGCTGCTGCTTCCTTTTGCATACTTCTGCCTGCATATTCCATGGAAGAATACCTTTGTGACTTGTATTTTTCATATATTATTTCAGATAGAGCTAAAGCAAAGATAGCAGTAATAAAATGAAAGAACATTGTTGTATATATGTATATATATATAATGTTTCTTTTTAAACACTCTCTATTGAACTACTGTTGTCCAGAACTAGTATTCAGCTTAATGGCTCCCGTCCTCTCTTACTTTGCTCCATGTCTTCTGCAATGAAAGAGCAAGTCCTTTCAGAGACAAGCAATATTCCCATCAATAAAACAATTGGGACAATTCTTCAGTATGTCAAATTCTTACCCTGGTTTACTGCCCACTAGAAAAAACAAAACAAAACAAGAAGACAACTCTGGGTCATCCCCTTTGGATCTCTTTTCCCATCCTGTTTTATTTAAGAAACCTCAGTAGAACTTTGTAGGAGTAGGTAGACAAATATATTAAAACTTAATAGCACAGCCACAACAGGGACAGATGATGCAGAGTGTGGGCTGAATGTTCATGTTCCCTTTCTTCTTTGTTGGAAAATCTTTAACAGTCACCAAGTAGCAGAAAAGTACTAAGAAAGTTCAATAGCAAAAGACAGGCAGCCAACTTCTGAAAATATACTTGAAATTTATAATCATGTTCAATCAGCATCTCTGTATATGTACTCATCCTGAGAGCCCTACCATACTACTTTCTGAATAATCATCCATCTCAGCCTGGCCTCTGCAGGAGGATACAAACCCTGAATAATTCACCTTCCCACCACATTACAGCCTGTGCTAATGTTTTCATCATGATGTTTATGTAAGAACATCTGAATAGAATATCCACTGCTCTCCTCACCTGGGATTTCCCACACAGAACCTTCTCTAGTCAATTCAGCTTGCAAACATATTTTCCTACTCAGTATCAGAACCCTGTCCTAATTCAACTTGTGTTTCCTTCTGGTAAAAGAAAGTTCTAGGACAGGTATTCATTAAAGACTCTCTGCACCAAATACTGTGACAGTCCCATAGTATGTGACTTTTTTTTTTCAGATTCCTTCTGCTGTCCTTACAACCTTTCCTTTTTTTGGAGTGGAGTTTGAGCACTACCTTTCTTAAGTACTCCATGAAGTCCCAGACCCTCTCAGTGTACTGTGGTAAATGGAAAGTATCCCACTTTCCCCAAAATGAATTCAGGATTCTTAGGTTTGGTTCTTCTAAAAATTCTCATAGTCACTGAGTCCTACACAAAATTTAACAGGAAGCATGTGACTAGTATAATTGACAATGCCCTTTGGTCCCTGACAAAACGTGACTACAGTAGAGAGATCATCAAAACATCTTCCTGTGTTTTCCTCTGTTTTACCTTACAGTCACTAGATTAAAAGAATTTGTCTTTCTTGTTAGATCCATCTCTGTAGCCAAATCAATTGTTCCAGGTACAACCACTCTGAGGATCATGAGCAACGATTCAATTAACCTTCTTTTGAAAAGTTTGTTAGTAGCATTTGAAATTAACCTGTAACAGCTAAACTACTATTTCTCTCCATCCTATTCAAATTTTGACTTCTAATGAATCAGAAGTGGCTCTCCTAAAATAAATCTATGGATTCTGGATGAAGAAAATACCGAAGTATTTATTTTTCCTCTTTTGGGGAAATACACATATTTCACCTACCTCTTATCACAAATCCTTTGCTAAAGAAAATAGTGTTTTCATTTCAGTGAGACAAAGAAGATAGGTTCAAAGAGCAGACATGAAGTTGAATACCAGAAGAAAGCTAATTATTGAAATAAACAAGGTCTTTGTTCAGAAGCTGAAGTTTTTAATAACATGTTCTGTTGAGTACGCTTAGCTTGGGGGTTTTTGTGGTTGTTTGTCTTGATTCCAAGACTCTGGACAATATGTGCATGTTATATATGATGCATTTATACCTCATTTTTTAACTGAAGGGGAATGATCTTCCTCATTTAATTCTTTATGTATATATTCCTCTTAATATATGATAACTTACCTGTAGTTTGTTCAGGGTTATTTTCAAGAATTAGTATTTTCTGTGATTAAACAAGTGACTTGATGTTCTTTGCATCATTGTTTGGTTCAGAAGTGGACCAGTGCTGAGAAGTCCTGTTTAGAGATGAGTCTCAAATTTTGAATGTGACCATTTTAGTTATTTCAGTTGCTACTGATCTGCATGCAGAGACAAGATTACTAGAGAAATGAAAATTTGACATTTATCTCCTCATATAAACAGAATGATTTATTCTTTAAATCAAAGTAACCTACTTTGGTTACTCTTAAAGCCTTTTTTCATTTTTTCAGCATCTGATTGAGGTGTTTTTTTCTTTAGCAAAGGAATTTTACGTTCAGTGAGTTTAAATTTACTCAGTCCTGACCTTAGAAACTGCAATTTCTGCCTAGAAAGTTATCTTTCTGAAAATAAAGGTTGACTGCCTCTAGAAACCATGGGTAAATCTTAACAGATGGCAGTTCGTGCTGCAATCTTATGAAATTCCTGCCCATGACTGTAGATACAACTTACTCTGCATAGTTTCTGGGAGCTGTGCAATTTGGTATGAATACATATTATGTGGAATTAGTTCTGCCTAAAAAGAAGAGCTTGTGTGGACTGACATTGTGATACAAATGCATGTTTTCTTACATGTGCCTGAACCTTGGGCAAAATTCCATTAAGCCTGATATTCTATACAAGCAGAATAAGTGTACAATGCTTTCTGACATGGCCCTAGTGATAGGCGCTGATGTGTCTCTGAGATGATTCATAGAGTCATAGAGTCATAGAATAGCTTGGGTTGGAAGGGACTCATGTACACATGTACATGAGCTGAGCCTGTTGCAAAGGTCATTTATACTGAGATACATATACAGATGGACAGAAGCATCTGTGAGAAGTTCGGTCAACAAGAGAGCAAGTAAATACCAAGGGATAATTTGGTTGAGTTACTTGCCCTTTTTAAGGAATGTAACTTGTTCTGCACCGCTAGGATTCTGTTATGTTCTGTGTCCCCAACAGAAGGTTGGGGTATCGTAAAAATACCTCATGTGGCCTCTGAAAAGATTCTTTTATGACAACTCTGCTACCAGGTTTGTTGGCAAGATCCTACTCTTCCAGGTAGTGTGGTAGCTGGACCGGAATGACCGTGTTTCACTTGCTTTTGTTCTTCGGGAATGATTTCTGGCTAGCCACAGAAGAGTTGGATCTGACTTGCTGACTTGCTGAGCTAAAATATAGTCAGTCTTGAACTCCAGAGGAAGCTTGGGTGGATTTTCAGAATATTCTCAATTCAGCAGAGCCGTGTGTCAAACTGTTTCGTTTTGTTTTGTGAAATATGAGGGAACACTGAATACAGAAAAAGTTTAAAATGCCTAACGAACCCCTCTGCAAACTACGTAGTTGCTGACTAGCATAGAAGAGTTAATTGCAGCATGCTTTCCAGTAAGTAAGACCTTTTTAATACCTGCAGGTGTCCAGTAGATTCTTTTGTATCAGCTAGCCATAAGGGGTAACATGATTCTACACTGTTTCCCTTTGAGTGGAAGTAGACAGTGTGTAAGGTAATAGAGAAGATGAATAGCTGGATCTTTACTGAAAAGAAAATGAACACGACACTGAAACGGCTTTTTATCTTTTTGGAAGTTCAGACTGAGCTCCAGCAGGGCTCTAATCTGCCTTTGAACTTAAACTGAAACACTCAAATCAGAGCCACTTTGTACATTTGGATCATTGCTTTGCAGCTGAGTTTCAGCCCCATCCTATTGGAAATCCCCATGCCCCATTGCTCTCTGCCTGGCTAGGTCAGGCACAAGATCCTCACTCCCAGATACAGCAATCAACCTTTTCTTGGCAGCTTTCAGTAAAAGCTAGCTCCTGCGTGTTTCCTGTGACTGAATAAAGTCAGTGGTTGCTGCTGCTGCTTTCTTTCAGGCTTTAATGCCTTTTATCAAGAGTTTTCGTTTTATTAAAAAGACTACTATGGCAGCGCAAATAAAAAATTCAAAGAGCTTTAACTAAGGAAGAGAATTCAAATGCTTGGTGTCTCAGAGTCGTAATGAGGACAATGGCCATTGCATTCAGAAGCTACTCTGAGGTATTGCTTTTGCCGCTCTACTTGTAGGCCTATTAAATCATTTGAATGGGACTGCATTCCCGCTGCTGCATCCTCACTTACTCTTTCAGAGAAAGAAGGGGATGGGTGAAAGGTGCCCTCATCCCCCTCAGTTACACTGCTTATGCTGAGATATCGCTAAACAATTCTGACCACAAGAAAGTCTTCTTTTATCTTCAGATGTCCAGTGTTTTTAGAAAATGGGTTAATAGCACTAACTAAAATGCTGCCAGTACATGCTTTGATAAAAATGGGGCCTGTGCTTAATACCTCATAATGTTCTCTTTATTGACCTAAATAGCTACCACTAAAAATCCCCAGACAAGTCTACAGTATTGCTCCCCTTTTCAATGTTGTGGTATCACCTAAAGACAGGAAACCTACAAGTAACCAGGACCTGACCCGTAGAGGGCATCTAAACAGTCATACAAAGGTCTAGTTGATTCTTTAAGTAAATACAATGATCTGTAAATTGCAACATTGGAAGGAGCTACAGAGACTTCAGCTTCTCTTTCCCAAAAAATTAGAATTTCCCCCAGATAATTGCTATTAGAACCAAAGCATAATTTTTTGAAAACCACAGCTCCTTTTTCAAAAACTGCCAGCTATGGAGAATTAAGCAAAGCCCTTAACAAGTTGTTCCAGTGCTTGACTGTCATCCCTTGCAGAAAAAGCACTTTATTCCCCATCTAGACCAGTCCAGCTTCACCTTTTAGCCAGTTACACTCATGCCTGATAATCCGAACAGCCTTTTACTTCTCTTGTAAAAGAGACGGGTCACAGAGAGGGGTTAAATTGCTTCTTAGTCTTTCCCATTGTAAGCTTTTAGTTTTTCACCGATGCAGGATATTTTGTAATCTTTTAAGCATTCTCATGGCTCTTCTCTACATTTTTGGCACCATTTTCAATATCCTCTTTGAATTGTCAATACCAGAATTGGAGATAATCAGCCCATAACTGGGCAAGAGTGCCAAATGAAGGGGTTATGCAAGCTTTCTGCTCATACTAGGTTCTCTTTGTTATGTATCCATTATTTTGCACGTGGTGATGCTTTTTAAAGAAAGGAAAGTTAGAAATATGGGGCTTTTCATTTCTATCAGGGAGATGTCCCTTCTCTATGTGGAAGGGACATCTTCCCTAAAAACTAAACCAAAAATGAGAAACTATACCAGAGATGGAATAAAGTAGATTTTTGATTCAGTTAGATGGTTTATTTTTGTTTGTTGGTTGATTCACCCTTTTTTTTTGGACCTCTTTTGCCTTAGTTACTTTTTTATACCTCCTACAATGTGGCATCTTCACTAACATAGAGAAGTTGTTAAGGATAACACAGCAAAATTATGTGGCAGTTTAGACATCAGTCAAGATGAAATTAAAAACACTGAAATTACTCATTGTGGCACATATACACATATGACAGCAAGGGATCTAAGTAAGTGTGTGCGTGGTTTTAAATAAGCCCCCGAATATTACTTTTAATTTTCCTTCTATTGTTTTCTGTAGAAGCATGATTGTTTTAGCAGTGACTGGGAAATGTTAACTTGTGTTATTTAGTAAGCAGCCATGAAAATAACCTGATGCATCTACAGCAGAAATAGGAAGTCCGGTGCTCCTCTGCAGTTAAACTGGGCTGAGGTGATGATCTAAGAAAAAGAGTTTAAAAACTGTATGGAGATACAATAGGACAGTAAAAGTGACTAACCCTAAGTTTGGGGAATAAAGCTGAAATGAAAATAAAGAGGATAGGTTCAGGTTCCTAAGAGGATAGTACTCAGCAGTTGAAATTAATTCAAATAAACTGATCGGGTGGGAATTAATTAAAAAGAGAAAGAGATATAGATGATTCTTGTGAAGGGTTATAACTGTCTAAGCAATTTAGAAGTTTCTATTTCTCTTTCTAATAGGGAGGAAATGGGTGAAACTGTCAAGAGAATTGCTAGAATTAAGCCATTTGGAAAGGGACAGAGTGAAAAAAATAATTCTTCAGCCATTATCACAGAAATTGGTAAAAAGTCTGGGAAAGTGTCACTGTAAATAACCTGAAAGCTCCAGGGTAGATTACTTTTCTCATGGACTTACGGATTTTAGAATTTCCTTTCATTCTTCCAGGTCTTGGTCATCTCATAAGCATTTTGGTTTCTGGTTTCCTTATGATGACATTCTCACCATGTCCAAGAAGGAGATTTTAATAATGATTTTTTTCTTGAATTTTGTAAAGATGATCTTTGAAGAAATACTTAAAAAACGTGATATGGTAGAGGCACATGCAGAGGAAGTATGTGGAGCAACCACCCCCCTTCTGTATTTGTTGTTCTGATGCTAGATGTCATTTAAGAAAGTTGTTCAGTAAGAGTAAATCTCATTCTCCCTTTATACATCCACAGTAAAAACAATGCATTTACATTCTTATGCTTGCATATGTGTGCTGAATGTGCCTGGATGAGTATTACTGAACTAGTGCATGAATTTTGGGAGCTCTTGCTGTGAAGACAAGCCTTTAACTTCTACATTGTAAAGACAACCTGAATGGGAGTTTAGGAAGAGTTTCATGAGGTGAGTTCTGCCTGCATAGGGCAGAACCAGGTTCTGCAAAGGTCAGTGTGGGGAAAAGCGAAAGCAGCTACTGTTGCTGTTGCAGAAATCTTTAGGTGATCTGTGTGCATTGTAGTCAGTCCATCTTGGAAGGGTCCTCAGTTCACCCTATTCCCTGTCTATAGGAATAGGGCGACTCTCTTGCCATATGGAAATCTTACTGGATTTATCACTTAGGACTCTTCACTCAACTTTTATTTTTTAAAAAAAGGTCCCTATTGAACAAAAATGCAAAGAGTGGGAGTAAGGATGAGGGGAATGGGAACAAAAGTCCTGTAATACCTTCAACATACTGATTTTGTATTTGTTCCAGTTCAAATCACAGAGAAGCTGTTGTCATTTTATTTAAAATAGGGTTTTGGCTCTTGAAAACTGAGTGAACTTCCACGGAAAACTACCTTCACACATAAAGCTCATTGGTCCTACTATATCAGGTGCCTTATTGGCTGCCTCAGTGAGAGGGTCTACCAGTGAAGCTGCAGGCTCAGTCTGGCCATGGTTATTCCTCAGTTGTCTGTGCAGCTTGTGTTGTACCCACCTGGAGAACGGCATTCACCAGTGCTTTCAAACCAACCTCTGTGAAAAGCACTATGTTTAGGTCTAAAAATTACACAGAATTAAATACAACCAAATTCCAGCACTGTGCAAAAAATACACTCTCACAGTTATAACCCAAACCATTCCAGAGGTATATAAAGTTTGACTTTAAGTAGCTATAATTTCGGGAAAGTTGATATGGTCTGGTTTGTTATGTTATTTTAGAAAACAAATGCAAAATGTTTAGTTAAGCAGCTCTGAAACTTGCCTACTGTAACCCATAATCCTCTGATATTTTTAGATAAATGCTTTTAGCCCAGACACCGTGAATGCAACAGATTCTATGTAGCCTTCTGTGGTTTCTTAGCATAAAAATAATCTAGGACTAAACAAACAGTAAGGGGAAAAAACCCAAACCAAACAAAACCAGAGAACAGAAGTATTCCTACAACTTGAAGAATTGTGTCATGTCGTTAAAAAAAGTTCATGCTTTCATTTTTATTTATTATATGGAACTTTTCTTAGCAAGAATCATCTAACACTACTAGAACTGATGTGCCATCTTGTCCGTATGATACTAAAATATCTCTGAGTAGCTAAGTACAGCTGCTTCTCACAGAGATTCACAAAAAACTCCTGAATGGATCTTTTATCCAGCTTACATTTAAAAAAGGCTGGACTTGCTCCCTCAAGTAACAAGGGGAATATCTATGAAAACACTCTCAATGCCTATAATGCCAAAATTCTGGAGATGCCATCAATAACTCTGTCGTCACTGACATGAATCAACAATTCATAATACTAAAAGATACATTTTATACATTTCTGATCATCAGTCTTCTCTGCCCCATTATGTATTTTTCCTGTCTTAAAGAGTTTTTTTTTTTGTTTGTTTCTTTTCCCTCCTCCTTTGCAACTCTCAGAAATGATCCAGTCATCATAATATGCACTTACTGTTTTCTTTTCCCAAAACCTGGATTTCTACTACAAGTCCCCTGGATCCGTGTATCTGTATAATTAGATGGAAGTATCATTTTTCATTTAAAAAACTAAATAATGCTTCTGCTCATTATGGTTGTCAAAAACATCTTAAGAATATAAAACTCAAACACTTTGTGTCCAAAACAAATGTTAAAAAAATTCCAAAGTTCAAGAAGTCTCATGTTTTTAAGCCAACCTTTGTGTGTTAGGCACCTTTTACTCATATTTTGAATGTTCATATTTAGTGGTACTGCACTCAGAAAAAATAAAGGTTATCAGAGCAGCAGCTCTAAGAATAAATGTTAGAAAAGTGGAATGCCCAAACATGTATCTAGGGTTTTATCAACTCTTGGGCCCAGAAAGGGGTTTCTTTTTACCCCCACAGATTTCTGTGGGAATCTCCAGAAAAACAGGTGTAGAAACAGAAGGCACTCAACACAAATAAAATTGTTTTCTAACCTAATACAACTATTTATCTTTGGTGAATTTAAAAGGTACCAGACGTGTGGATCAGTACATACTAATACAAAAGAATGTCCATTACATATATACTCCAAAAATGAGTAGGAAGTTTTCCTTTGAAAATACAAAGTATGAACAAATTTATCCAATATGTGGAACTGAGAAATTGGTTTATTACTGTCTCATCACAGCCTATCTGCATGGCTGTGCATCTATAAATAACCTCACTTATACTGCTATTGTATATTGCCTATTTATGTTGAAATCTCCTTACAATAGCCACACAGGTTTTCTGCTTCACTGTCCAAACCACGTGTGATTTCATCTTTTGGGAACTTTCACAGGAAATGCACATTTTCAGTATAAAATAGGCCTAATGTACCTAATCTAATTACAGACTTAAGGACTAGCATATGAAATACAGTGAAACATTCTAAATACTATTAATATACATGGGAATGCAACTGTAAATTAGGTATAAATGCAAATAAAAGGTATATAAGAAATCTTGGGCAGGGTGATACACGTGGGCACGTGTTCACGGTACAGAGGCTGGTAACATGGTAGCTGGTTAAGCTATCAGTACTTCAGTACAGTGCCACACATCCCAAAGAACTGTAAGGTACTTTACAAGCTACTAAGATTTAAAAACCCAATGAAATATACTTGCCCCTGGCAAAACAGAGGCCAGTGAGTGGCCATGCAGCACAGGCAGAACACTTCTTATTCCAGTGCTTACAATGTTGTGCACAACGTCAAAAGGCTTTCATTTTGTTTTCCCTGGCACAATATTTTTCCTCATAATTAACTCCACTGGCTATTTAAAAGTTTAGCTTGATTTACCCTGGCACAGAACCAGTTTCAAAACAGATCTGACTGAAAAATTACTCCCTTAGTTACCCATCTGGATTACAACAGTAAGAAACACCAGCAGAGCATCAATACTATACTATAGTCCATACTGATGCCCACCCTAACGACACAATGTGTTGATTGAGCAGAGAACATTGACAAAATAAAGCAATTCACTCATTTAAATCTTGGAATAAAATTTCCAGTGTCTTTCCTCTCATCACTCTCAAACAACTCACTTGAGTGTCTTTTCTGTGGAATATACTGAGTTTCCAAAGCCTTCAGGTGCTAAAGTCATTGTGAAAAATACACATGGCTCTGGTCCCTGGAGCTGTTTCCTGAGCTCTTCCTATCCGTAACCAGGCATCTACACATAAAATAGTAGAAACCCAAACAAAACACTTCCAGGGGTCATATTTTGATTATGCCTAGCTGCAAATGTGCCACTGTAAGTTTGATCTGCAGAACCAAAGTTCAGCTCTTGTCAGGTCACTGTTTGGTTTACTGATTAATTTTTCAACAAAATGTTCACATCAAGTTCTTAGAATGGTTGTAGGCAGTAGAACAGGGACTCCGGTGTACTCTGAAGTACTGGTGATGCATGTAAATGCCATTAGTAATGCATTACACTTACACTATGTGTTAAACTTAAATTCAAAAGAATATTCAAATAAATAATAAGTTTGTTTATTATGAAATTACTTGTTGACAAAAGCATAGAATCATGTAATTTTTAACCTATTTTTTTTTTTCCTCAGCTAATTGGAATTCACATCCTTTGAGTTGAAGTGGCACACAAAATTGTCCCAAAGCTTTTAACAATGCCTATAAGACAAGTAAAAATTAAAAAAGCCCCACAACAACAAAGAAGATACTTGATATAACACTGTTATTCTGTGCTTGCTTTTAATACTTGTGTGTCAAGGAAAATAATTATTCACAATTTGGAGAAGGTGATGGCTAAATCCACCCTCAGTATCTCTTAAGATATGACCACATACTTACAGTTCTTCTACTGTTACCTTTCTTTGGCTGTGCTGGGGAAGGCTGTCTTCGTGACATACCCTGCAGCCCTGCTTCTGTCACCAGGCTCTGTTTGGTTACTGATGGCTGCTTCCTTCTGTTTCCTCTGCAGGTAGTCACTGTGCGAAAGGCTGTGAAGAGGGTGTGAGTCTGATGACCCATCATATTGGGTCAGCACACTGTTAGTCCTTGCAGACCTGGTGGCTGGGGAATACCCTGGTTCCAATAGGAGAGAGGGAGATTTTAGTCCATTTATACAAAGGCTGACATTTTCAGGACAAAGTAGCAGCAAATAAGGAAGGGGAGGGATGCAGGGATACCAAAAATCAAGGACTAAATGAGTTACCAAAAAGCAGTTGAGAAAGGATGACAATTATTATCTCCTATTTCTGTGAGATTATAATGGTCCAAAGACAAAGATTTTAAAAAAAAAAAAAAAGAGTTCATAGACATCTTTCCTTGGTGTGATAGTCATTTTGCTGCATAGATCTTACTGTAATAGGAGTTAGGCTACTCTGGGGTGTGGAGCTCTTTGAAGAACTATTTTACAGTCTCTCTTTAAATATGTATAGAAATGTGTACTACAGAAATCTTACTCTTCTTATATAATTTTAGTGTTAAAATTTAGCAGTCACCTTTCTCCCCAGTGTGGTGGAGTTAACTGCTCTTTGATGTTTACAGACCATGAGACAGACCTATGCACTCAGATGCTTTGCATGAAGAATTCCTTGGCCACAGATACTTCTGTAATTACTGCCCTGTTGTAAAATGAGATTGTGCATACCTATCTGACATGTGAAGCGCACACAATCTTCTTTGACTTTTCTAGGGCCTCATGAAAAAACAGACACATACTGCTAGAGTTCCCATATCTGAAGGATTAATGAGGTTATTTATTAAGTGTTAACAAGTTATGATTGATCTGGAAAAGTAGCATAGAAGCATCACCTTATTTTGTGAACAGGGTAGGCCAGGAGCCTGGCTTGCATTTACAAGTGCTATCTTTATTATGTTGAAAATTTTCTTTCAGTTGGAAATATATTGATGTGATAAGGAAAAAAAAGGGGAAACTCTGATCTCATTAACACTTGTAGCGTGGTTGCTTACATTATGAAATGGAGGTGACTAAGGGAGGCATGACACAGGTCTTTAAAACGATAGATGGCTCAGAGAAAGCAGGTAGGCAGTGATTACTCACTATGTCTTACAGCACAAAGCTTCTTCTACACTCACACTATCAAGTGACTTCAAAACAAACAAAAGGAGGTAGTTGTGCAGGCAACGCAGAGTGAGTTGGTGCAGCTTGGTAATTCATTACATCGTGAAGACAAAGAACTGAGAGTGACAAATTGGGAGACAGGTCAGTCAGTAACAATTAGAAGTTTTTTCAGGTGGAGTTTTCCGTTTGGAAAGTTCGTAAAAGACTGGTTAGGAAAGTGGTTGAGTATTTAAAAGAATGGATCATTTCATAACTGTTCTTTCATTTCTCCCTAGATAGCTTCCACTGATGAAAAGTGAATAGTGGAGCTGCAGGGATTTCCATCTGCCTTTGTTTCCCTTTTTCCTGAACTTTGCGGTTTTCCATAACTTAATCCATTCATAACACTGAAAAACTTTATTTTCATGGCATTTTATTGGCTTTTACCATCTGATGCTACTCTCAATTAGACCACTACATGGGCTCTCATTTGCCTGTGCACTAGCATATCACACACCTCCACTGTGATGAGGTGGAGGGCCTATCCTGACAAAGTCACTCTTACCTGTGATTTTTAAATTTGTGCTATAAACTGAAATGATTTTGTCATGATTTCTAATCCAGGAAGGAATTCAGGATTCTTTCCTGTGATGATGAACCACGAGTGATGGATTAGTGATTTTCTAATGCTACAGAGGTGTTGCTAGATTTTCTAATGCCATGGAGGTGTTGCTAGAGTGGATGGAATATTTTTCCCAACTTCTCAGGACACCTTCATTTGCAGATTAAAGAATTCTTTCAAAGTGAACTGAATCACTTGGTAGATAGTAATAGCTTGGCCGTAGGTAGTAATAGGTAGTTTTCAGAATGAGCAATGGCAGAAAAACTGAAGGGGAACTTGTTTTCACCTATAGGGCTTCTGCTCCCAGGTCCTTAATTTAGGTGCAGAAAATTAAACATTGACTGTCCATGAAAATGTATGGTACAACCTAAATATTGGGTGTAGACTGGACAGAAGATATGTTAAGTACTTACTTCCTGGAAAGTCAATTTTTAGTAAGTATGCATGCTGAAATATGAAAATTAATTCCTCAGCATCATACACTTTAGTGCGTGGCTGACCTTCCGCAAAGCTCTGGGTAGCTTTATTAGGTACATGTTTCCCCAGCTTCCAGGCTTAACGTGAACCCAACAAATGGTAAATCTATGTAGTTACATCAATTTTGCATGACCATTAAACATTAAATGGATACAAGTGACTATAACTCATGTGCTGCCCAATTTATATACCCTGTATACAGAGTCTTATACTGCATTTCTGTCACCACTGTATTTCACCAAGCTTATGCTTATATTTCACTGATTTCAACAACATGCCAATAGAACAGAGCAGAGTAGAATTCTGTTTGATATCGTGCCTGAGAGTCTGAAGACACATTATATTAGAAGGCCATGGAAGAAAATCAATGCTGTGATTGGTAACTCTGCTATAGATTAATTAAGGCCAGAGGCAAGGGATTAAGCCCAGCACAATCCTTTATGCACTTTGATTGCAAACACAGTTGTAAGCAAACTTCTTTAAGAGTGCTCAAAGTTGAAGGTCATGTTGTATGGCATTGGCAAGGCTTTCTGCCCTCAGAATTTTAGAGTCTTTCTGTTTCTGTATATAATGTACCAGTAACACTGTGGCGATGAGAATGAAACATTCAATGAGCCCTCTGCTGCTGTGATATGGAATGTCACGTCTGTTTGGTCATTTTCTCCAGATTGACAATTACATTTTAGATGCTTCCTCCCCCCCCCGATTTATATAATGGTAAATCACCGTTATCAATGCACAGATTCCTTACGAAGGAACCTTTGCCTGCTGAAGTTCAACATTACTACTTGTCTGTATGACTTCCTATGATAATAAGAATAGTGCTAATTAAGTAGTACCAAAAGTGACATACGGATTGATTTGTTTCTGCCTTGGACTGTAATAAACATAATCTCTTCTCTGCACTCTACATGGAATGTCCTAATCTTATTTTATTGCTCATATGGGGCAAAACTACTTGCAGCATTGTAGCCCAATGATCAGTAATATTTTTAGATAACATAGCAAACTTTTGAGATTAGAAGTTGGGGGGGGGGGGGGGGGGGTTAGATAAAAAAA
>NW_009914256.1:61623-78685 GCF_000696875.1 Nestor notabilis
AACAAAAAAGAGTTGAATACTTTTCCCAACTTTAGTCCGTTTGAAGCAATGCTCAGCTGGCAGAGCAACCAGAGTCACTAGAGTAAGGAAAAATACGTATGATGAGACATGAAAATTCTGACAAAGTAAGTGAAGTCCCAGCTGCAAACATGGCAAACCCTTCATTACTGATCTGGTCATCTTAATCTCATGGAAAATACCAACTGCTACAAGTCTAGTTAATGATTGTTACGGCAAATTAAAGTGTGTGAAGCCATCTATTGTTATAATCCCAATGCAATTAGGAGTAACTCCTCTTTGGTGGTCAGTGTATGTAACATATTCAATGTCTCGTTGACAATGATGCATCTCAGAGCAAATGCAGCTCCTTAATGCTTAAAATGCAGCTTTCCAGAACTGTGGTCTCTGCTGAAAGTCTTCCATAATCGTGGAACCAAGCTCTCTTTTTTGAAGAAGTTTCTTTATCAGCACATTCCTGTGCAATTTTAGTGCATTGCTCATCCTCCATATAAAGTAGAAGCACTTCTATCTCTACCCATCCCACACCTACTGTAGCTCCAAAATATCTCTCAATTTATAGAGCCTCTGTAACAATTAGTCTTTGAACAGTGTTTTCCAGGTCAAACAGTTCTTTTTGAATAACTAATTAGCTCTGTTTTGGTTAAATGATTATTCATGACCTAGTCTCACTTTCCTCTGATATTTTCAGTATTTGTAATGCTTACCCAGGTAGTCCCACTAAAAAACTACGGTTTATCTGGGAATCACTCAGCTTGGCTGTGCTTTTTTGTTTGTTATCATACCTAGTCACCTACATCTCATGAGATTATTTTTATTTTCTTATTAGGTAGTTGACACTTTTTATGCTAGTGTTTCACAGATGAGCTCTGCTGTGAAAGACGGGGATATAATTACTGTAACTATGGGGAAGCAAATAGTCACAAGCATTGAATTAGCATCCAGAAGTAGCTTCAGTGCTTCAAAATACGTAATTATTGCATGTCTTATTGCAAGCAAAATACATTCTTTTGTTAAAAATGCATTACCAAAGTGAGGGTTAGATTTGTGCTTTTAGGGGGAAGTTAGCGTTGTAAGTCAGACCTGTGACAGAGCCTGGTATCAAAACATTACTGTGTTGCCCAGTGATATCTGAGGGCAACACAAAGAGTACTGAACAAATTGTACCTGCAGCACAGAAGGTGCCAGAAACCACTTTCAGAATAACTGAGTGCATAAAACCAGAAGTTCTTGAATACATGTGAAAGGAGCAGCATAAATAAAATGTTATTTCCTAAGAAAGTGCAATACATCAAACAGACTGTGAGTGAGAAAGAAACAATTATGCTGTGGAATCTCCCAGGAAAATAAAGTAAATTTAGCTTCCCAAGATTGTTCCAGTGTATGGTTAAGCTTGTATTATGGGTACATTGTTTTACCCAGTTCTCTTCTCAAGTGAAGCAGCTCTCTAGCTTCTTAGGGTCCAGCCTGACTGATCTAGAAATACCTGTCGCTTGTGCTCTGTCATTTTAATTGCACAGCATGCTTGGCAGTAGTCATCTTCATTTACAGTACCTCGTTGGAGATCAAGCACCATTAACATCCCTCCATGGTTTGATTCCTGGAGCTTGTGTCTGCCAGTTTGGTTATATAGAGGTTGCTGTCACTTCTGTAGACTTTGTCAGGCTGTGTCTCCAGGAGCCTCTCCAGCTCCCTCTCCCTTTGCCTTTCCAGTCTCCAGCCACTGAGGAGCCCCTTGACTTCAGAATTAACTTTGCCATACCCCATTAAACACAGTTATTTTATCAGTCTTGCAATGTTTTTACGGAGTCTATTTTCAGCTGAGGTAGAAGGATCTCTTCAGTTACTTGCTGATTATGTCCTGGTAACTTTTATTGGTTTCTTTAAGTCTTAATTGTAAAGTCCTAATGTTGGGTCACAGAGATGGTGCAGGGCAGCTTAGGGCTGTGTCAGAACAGCAGGCTGCAGAGCCTGTGCCCAGCTGGGCTGGTGAGCCTTTGCAGCCAGGGAGCACAGCTTTCTCTTGGATCTGTCCCCAGCCTCAATAACTGTTGCATGTGTGCACCTGGGTATCTCTGTGTAAAGCTGAAAGGGCACGTGCTCTTCCTAATAGGGTGAAGGTGCCTTTTTTGCCATGGAAAACACTGATTCTGCAACATTAGGGACTTAGCAGAAGTGTGAGGGTAAGACCCAGTTTGCATGTTCATCCACGTAAGTGTACAAGTATTTTCTACTTGTGTGTACAATAATGGACACAGTAAAATTAAAGTTATTTAATAGCTTCCTATGGAAGGTACCATCTGCTTCAATGTAATATTTAACATTTAGGATTCTATTTATAAACAGGAAGAGGTGTAGACTTCAAAGCTGGATTTTCTTTTCCCAGCACTATGGCCACCTCACAAGCTATATATATATATGTATTTAACATGATACAGATCTACAGACCAAGCCCTGTGTGTTTAAGTGAAGGAACAGAATGTGAAAGTGAAGGCTTATACACCCTCCTCCCAAGCTTAAACTAGAAGCAAACAGTGGGCGATAATTCTTCTTATCATTCTACTTTCATTAAATAATCACCAGCGTGTGAAAATATATTAGAGAAATAGAAATTGCATAATCACTGTGCTATGATACAGATGTATTTATAAATAGATACTGCAAAAGAATACCTATGAGATTGATCTAACAGTTTAGCTTTAGTCTTGCCAAAAAAAATTGTTCTTTACTGGTCAAAAGAAAAAACTGGTTGTCTATGATATGTGTGCACATATGGTATTTGGATTCAATCCAGTTTCTGTGTGAACCAAGTAGCTGAATCCAGGCATATGAAAGAGTGAAGGAACAGTCCAGATGGGTTTGTGGCTATCTGTTTGAGCTAGCCCACGAAGCAAAGCAAGCCAGGGTTTGTCTGGTTTGTACATGAAGGCAAGAGAGGAAACCACTTAAAGCAAATACTTATCAATTAAGTAGTTTTGGTTTTGTATTATGTGTTTGTATTCAAATGATAAATTGTTCTGGGAAGCAAGGACTTTTAAAGGACACAGTCGTGGTGTTTGCTTCCCTGCTTTGGAAAACTGCCTGCCAGGTTAGTGTTCCACAGTTAAAGGCAGGTTAACATTCCCATTGAAACAGCTAGCAAATTTGTGATTTTGTTTTAGTAATAATAATGACATCTCAGAATCTACTTTTGTGTGTTTTGGTTTTGTTTTGGGTTTTTTTTTTTATACTAGCTTTGAATTAGGAAACATACCTATGAATTCATGTTTCAAATATGATCCGGAGAAAAATGAGTAACTTGTGAGATAGGTTTACAAATAAAAAGCTGAATATTTCAGAACTATGCTCTTATGGTTGCCAGGAGGATCATCTGCCAGTAGTATTGATTTCAGCCATCTTTAGTCAGATGGAACTCCTGGATCTATTTGAAAAGTTTAAGCTGTCTTTATTACAAGTTCAAGTGGGTTGCAGACGTGAAAAAACCCACCTTTTTGATACACCCACAAATAAATTTGAGATGAAATCGAAATGCAAACAAACACAGTACTTTTTGTGATAGAGAATAGGAAAGCACAACTACCTGAATTCTAAATGGATTTATTTTCAGAACTTATGTTTGACATTCTGGGCTGACAGTGAAGTCATTTTGACATTTCACATTGAAAAGCTGCATTCAGCTCCTGCCATAGTTGGCTCACACTGCCATCAACATGTACATTTTCCCGCAGGAGGCAAGGTACAATGCAGACCTTCTGCTTTAAACCTCCCTCTCATTAGACCCATGAATGTGGGCCTTCATGTGCATTTAGGACAGGAAATTACATAGAACTTTTTTGTTAAAATATTATATTTTGATGGGTGTTTTATCAAAAATATTACATGGATGTTTAGTTAAAACTTTAAAGGAGGCAGGAGGAGAAGGCTATAAACTTATTCATGTGCTTGTTTTGAATGTCACTGCATTACAAACCAGAGAAGAACAGATCTGTATTCCTAGGAGTTCAAATCTTAAGTAATGCATAATTTTATCATTAAGGTGAGATAGCCTCTCCACACTGCATATACTTTTGTCTGACCATACTGAACTGAACTGTGATACTTGACCAGGAACACATCCAGCTGTAAAAGTGATTTCCTTCAGCATGTAAATAAGTTGTGTATCTTAAAGACGATCATGACATAGTTGAAGACTATAAAATCATTGCTAAATGCAAAGAAAATTGCCACCAAGCTAAGAAGATAGAAATACCTGCAGCCTGAAACACTTTAGACTTATTTTCTGTACATTTGACAGCACAGGTTATTTATTTATCTCCTTTTACATATGCCAGAATTGTGCATGTGCATATGTTTATAAGTATGTACTTATCTGTTTATGAAGAATGAAAGTTATTTATTGGCACTAAGATATACATAAATAAAGATGAGATCTCTACTCTGTGACTCATGGGTTTTATCCTGCAAGATTTTGAATGCAGGAAGAGATGAGCAGTGTGTCAAAGTCCATCCTATTGAATCAGTGGGAGGGGATTTCTTTTCCTGCCTTGCAATTTGCTCATGATGTTGCATATCAAATGGGAAAGACATTAAGATCCATTCAGTTGGAATTTTTTTCTGGAGACGTGCATCAGAAATAGTCCACTGTGTACATTTTTGCCTGTATTAGTAGCAAAATACTAGACTAGATGGACAACAGTATGTGCTGATTTCTCATGACCCAGTGTTTTCAAGTAGATGTGTGCCTTACTGTTTTTACATACTTGGGACTCTAAGAATTTTGTGAGATTTTCTAAACTTCTGGAGCATCCAATTGAGACCAAAATCAGCAGAAATAAAAAGGGATTGATTTCTGCAGGTCTTAACGTTAGGATTCTGGGAACACCTAAAAGTAGATTAAAAGCTGATGTAAATCACCAAAATGCTATAAATTGGCCATGATTCCTGCTAAAGCTTATAAATTGCTCTTGTTTGGTCACGGTCCTATTGTATCTAGATTTAAGCCTAAGATATCTACATCCATACAAATATCATGCATCATTTTACTTGATTAATCCAATCCCTTTTCAAATACTGCATGAAACCCTTTCCCCTTTCTGAAGCCCAGGAAGAACTGCTGACACCAGTAAACAGGAATTTACCCAGTTCGTTAGTGCAGGTTTGCTACTGAATGCATAAGTTCTATTAAAAAAAAAGGAAATTAACTGAACCACAGAGAGCACTTCATTCATCTCACCTGCAAACTTAATCCAGGGACTACCAGCCCAACTTCATGGGCAGAAAGCTGTTTTCTGAGGGCAGAAGGAAGAAATTGGTACCCAAACGAAATTCTGGTTTTAAGGAACTGTATTGATGCTGTGGTATTCTTCAGTGCTATTGCCAGAGTGAATCCCTGCTCCCTTCCAGTTTTAGATATATACATGCGGATATAAGTGTCACATGTACGTAGAGATACATGCAAAATGTTCTGGTTTGTTTGTATACCCAGCCTTTTCTCTTTTAATTGATACTTGATCATGAGATATTGGAAAACATGATATTAGAAAAGTTGTATGGCAGTAAATAATGGTCAGCTCATCTCAACAGCGATTATACTTATGGGATCTATGTACAGAAAGCATGTATAATTTCTCTCTGTAATCACTTTTTCTTGCATCCATTGCTATCCTTTTTTCAAGTTTTGGCAGATGGGTAGCTGGTAGTAATTTAAAATGAGAACTAAGAAGGAATCCCATGTACAAAGAGATCTTGAGTAGAGATTTAAGTCTGAAGCAGAATGATAGATAATTTTGGCAATCTATAATTTCTTATTTTAAAGTTAAATCACTTGTTAATTAAGTTTGATATAATAGGCCCTATCTTACCTCCCTTATTCGTCTCATAGATGTGAAAAGTGGAATCTGATTAGCAATGAATAGGGAAAGAAAAAAAATTCTAGGTGAGATATTGTGCAGTGTTTCAGTCCATCTTTATCTAGAAGAGATGGTTACAGGCCTTCTGTGGAATAACACAGGTTTATGAACTCTGTACTTTGATTTATAAGCTTATCCATATGTTTATAAACCTTATTCGTCAATAAACATATTTATGAACCATATTAATTGATAAAAATGTTTTCTTGGGAAAATATTACTTGCTCCATCATATAATACGTTCAGCTCTCGCTCATGGTTTGTTTGATCAGTTGACAGTCACCAGCAGACTGTAGCATATGCACATTTGGTTTAGTTTCATAGCTAAACACTCTTCGATATACAATTGATGAATCTCTATTAAAAACTCCTGATTACTAAAGTTATAATGCCATCTGATCCTGACAATTATTTTTGCAAACACTGGCCCTCAAAGCTAGTCAGCCTCCTCTGTCCTATCCTTTCTGGCTGCCAAGTCCCTGTTCTTTACAAAATGTTGACAAAACACTGGTGCTACTGAGTGTCTATTTAATTTTTGACTGATTTTCCTGATGCATGAGATCACTGGCAACTGCTAGAACACACTCTTGCTTTTCCAAACTTTGTGTTTATTTCCCTGAAGATCTTGCCATCTGCTGTGCTCAGCTCCCAAACAAGTAAAATTTTCCATGCTTGTATTTTTTTCTTTTTCCTGAAAACATCCTCTGTTCCCTCAGTCTTTCCAGTTCTCATCAGGTTCTTTATGATCAGCTCATCTCTAAATAACGTGTATCATAACAGGCCACGGTTACCACAAATAGGAGTACTGATTTTGGCAGTAGGACAAGAGATTTCTGAAGCAATGTTCAGTAAGTAGCATTCCAGATACTACCTAGAGGTCAGCCAACAGAACTGTGGACAACAAATTCATATATGATGCTCTTCATGCAGTGTATATTTCGTTGGCCTTACTTAGCATTTACACCTCATTTGTTCCAACTTGCTTACTCTTGCCAACCTCAACTGTTCAAAATCATGAAATTGGCTTGAAAGCAATAATGCTTTAAGCAATAATGCATTTAGAAGTTCTTAACCCAGAGTGCTTGGACTTTCAGGCATTTGCCTGTAGCTAGCAGGTAAAGTGCTTTCTTGTGGGGAGGGCAGAAGTGACAGCAGACATTCACACAAAATACTGTTACAGCAGACATCTCACTTCTAAGAACTCCTTCATGCTGTCTTAGTGGCTGAATTACTCTTGCTTTATATTAGCATAAGTAAATGAGAATGCTGCATAAATAACTTATAAAATAACTGCTTACAGCAAAAATTATGTATGTTTTTACCTGTTAGAACTTATATGATCATTTTCCCTCCCTACTGGTTCCATATTATTTCTCTTTAAGAATCAAGTAAGCAAAAGCTCTTGGAGATGGAGAGGCATGCTGTGCAATTAAATAGAGAACTGAAGCAGTGAAGACATCCACGCTGCCAGACTGGTTAGTTCTCATGTTGATCTGTTTATGCCTACCGTCTCTACTGCTCTACAACATCACAGGATCCGTCTGAGAATACGTAGGGTCAGCCTGAGCCTCACTAGAAGTCATTGCATTATCAAATGGGAATTGGGCTTGATTGCATGAAAGTACTCTTTTCCTTTGCCTTGAAGTGTGTTCAGAAATAGAAAAGTGACAAGGCAAAAAAAGAAAGAAAATAAAAAAAAAAGACCCTAGAAGCATGAGTACCTCAGAGTCAGCTGTTTGAAAACTGGAACTGGGGCACAGAGCAGGCATTTCTTGTGATTTTTAACTCCAAATCTATTTTGTCTATAGCTTCACCAAGGAATGTTCACATTCTTACACCAGGTCCTCATTTATTTTTCTCTCTAAGGTGTTTTCTAGTGGGATGAGAGTGGGAGGTTGCGGGAAGGAGCAGAATGAAAAATGAGTGAGCGTTGTTCTCATGTGGATCCTGGGGACTCCCATAAAATCTAAAAAAGAAACAGTGGAGGAGGATGTGGCTTGCTGCTGAAGTGCTCTGTGGGCTACATCCTGTGGCCTGTGGCTAGGCCAGAGCTTGCACAACCTTTTTGTTTGTTTGGGGTTTTTTTGTGTGTGTGCTAGGTCCTTAGATAATACTTACCCATAATTCCATATGTATCTAATATTAAAAAAATACTGTGCCCTGGCACCACATCATTATTGTCAGTACACACATCATGTGCACGCTTGGTTTGTTGATCAGACAGATAGGAAGCTGATGTTAGCTAGTGCAATATTACAAGGATGAACTTCCACTGTGGGAACCATGTTAGGGTTTTTTCTCCAACACAATCTGAATTTCAGTCCTACACTGCACTGGCAGTGTTTTTCCCCAGCTTTGTAAAACTTTTCTGAAATGCCTTTATATCACTTCATGTAGTTCAGCAGAGTGTAAAATAACCTCTTGGCGGTTGCTTTAGTTCTGTCATATTCTGTTTACAAATTCAAAAGAACCTAACATAAATAGCTGTCAACACTTACATATTACTGTGATTCACTGACTTCACCACAAGAATTTTGGTACAGCGGCAGAAAGAGCATCAGTATAAAAATCTTATCTTGAAAACCATTGCAGTTGTTAATCTTTCTTTCAGTGAGTGTGCACAGTGAATCTAATGGTTCCATTTGAGATGTAATTACACAGTTGCCAGAACAGGGCATCACAATGGTACCTCAGCATTAGCTTGTGGGCCTGAACCACCTAGAGTGAACGGCTTTCTTGTACTGTTACAAGAGGTACTGCTTTGACCATCTAGATTTAAAAACTTATGTAAATAGAGGAAAGAAGGAGAAAAGAGAAGAAAACAGTAAAATCAAAGCATGTCTGTCTTTTCTTCTGTAACTTCTATTTATTCATAGGTCAAAACCTCCTAAAATTCCATGTTGGGGGGGATCAATTCTGACAAAATCCTACTATGCAGTTTTCAGGCCTGAGGAGTTCAGCTTTAAGGAAAGACTATTGGGGGTCTCTTGTTTGTCATAGCTATTTAATATCTAGCTGTTGACTGGGAAGAACTTGCAGCACTGATAGCGAGCTGCCTACCTATGGTCCTGTGGCCTACATCATCTCAAATCTTTATTGTGAAAAGCCACCAGCATACAGCAAACACCACAGACTGGGATTTAAATCGTGTCTGCTGTGCCATGGGAAAGGAGAAGCAGAGAGACTTGTTGATCCACTTTTACATAACTGTGCAGTGGACAAATATGCGTCCGGCATGTGCTAAGTTTTGGAAAGCACTAAGCTGCAGCCTTTCCTTCTCAGTTCTCCAAATCAAAAACGCACAAACACTGCAGGAGAGTTTGTGTTGCAAAATGATGAACAACTAACTCATCTCTGGCTACAGGAGGTCTATGCAGGTGGGACTGGGATGTCCCCAGCTGATTCAGCTTAGTCTTATGTCTGGAAATGCAGTCTCCGGGACCTCAGTTTGACATCTCATCTAAGAGGCCTGATTTCTCTGAGACCATCATGTTACCTTGCTTCAGTGCTGCTTCAGGAGGCTCTGAATTGCACAAGGACTATTCTGGACAGTAAAAATGTCCTAGGAGGCATATTTAGCTCTTGTGGAAGCTCGTGAAGCTTCGCTGAAATAAATGGACTAATTGAGGAGTAAGGTAAAACCACTGGCTTTAGTGGTTTTCATGTACAGGCTGAATGGACTGAGTGTTGTCTTCCTTTTTATTTTTATTTATAAAATGGTAAACAAGGTGCATCTTAGGGCACAGTTTTGGCTAAAATGTTTCACCTAGCTACTCCAGTTGATGAAATTCATCTGGCAATCAAATGGGTAACTGAATAAAATTGAGCAAAGTAATGATGGACTATAAGCAATAACTATTACTAGTAGCACTAGAAAAATGTCCCATTGTGTCAGTGCCATGAAGCAGTCAGGTAAGAGACTTAGCCACTGAGCTTCTAAGAAAAACAGTTCTGTGTTTTCAGGTACTCAGTGTTGAGTATTTAGGAAAAAGACTCGCATAGTCAGCAGGCTGGATTGATAAATTTGTTGGCATAAAATGCCAGAAAAAACTTTCTGAATTAATTGGAAGTGGCAGGATGACACAGGGCATCCAGCATTCAAATATGTGATTCCTGGGAATGAGAAGCTGCCATGGATTCTAGCTCTCTGGATAAAAGACGGATTTTTATGCAAACAAACAAGGCATGAAGCTGCTTCACTGTGGAAACTGCTTCACTGCCTTCTGCTGCCTTGTCTGGATGACCAGTGCTCCATGGGAAAGCTCCATCGGTGGGGGCTGAAGTTTCTTTCTGCCAGTGGCTGGGGAGAGTGGAGCAGAGTTCTTATCTTTACTCTCTCTGACAAGGATTTTGCTTTGCAGGGGACTAAAACTGTCTGACAGGACTGTAATTATACTCAGGTTTATTGTGGATTATATAGATTAAATGATGAAGACATATAGGTGTATCAGAAGAAATCCAGACTGCAATGGTTTGGGAGTCTCACCAGCTTGGTCTTCGTCAATACAGGGGTAAGCAGTATGAGTTTGCCAAGCTGCTACCCTCTTGTTCTCTAGCTGTAGCCAGTCACTGTTATTTTTGCTGGAATAGAGTTCTTCATTTTCAGTGTATTAAAAAGAACTGATTAAAAAATACATGAATAAAAATGTACAAACACAGGGTTCACATTTTATGAGAATTTTGGTTTGGTTGCACTTGAAGCCACGCTGTCTTCCACTTGCACGCATTCTGTCGTATACATTATACATTCCAGTATGACCAGTGCACCACAGACAGCTAATTTTAAAATCAAGTGCTTGATATTCTCAGCAAAAGTGAATTAATAAATGGTGTGCGTTACTAGTATTTGTGTGAATCATGTTTTACACTTGCCTGAGTTTCTATTTCCTAGCCATTAAAGCCCTTAGGGCCATCTAGTCTAACTTTCTGCATAACAAGGCCAATGGTTTCTACAGTGAGTTCAGTATCTTGCAACTGAAGTAGACAGCATCTTTTTATAGGCATCCAGACTTGAATTAAAAGCTGCAAGTGTCACAGCGTATTCCAGGGCAAGCAATGCCAGTGGTTAATTACCTGCACTGTTAAAAATGTGTGTCTTGTCTCCAGTTTGAAGTTTGCTGAGTTCAGCTTCCAGCCTCTTCACCTTTGAATGTGAAATGTGAAACTCTCTTGTTGTTGATTACTTATGTAGTTTATCCACACAAGGAAAGGAAACGATTCTCTGCAGCTGGTGAGTAGGGTGGGCAGGAGGGTGTTAGCATTCCCTTCTGCATAAGCAATTATGAAAGATGGCAAGCAGTGGTTTTTAAAGCCCCATCCAACCTGGTCTTGAACACTGCCAGAGATGGGGCAGCCACAGTTCCTCTGGGCAACCTGTGCCACGGTCTCACCACCCTCACAGTGAAGAATTTCTTCCTATTATCTCATCTAAATCTCCCCTCTTTCAGCTTAAAGCCATTCCCCCTTGTCCCATCCCTACCTGCCCTTGTAAAAAGTCCCTCTCAAAATATATTTAAGAAATCCAGGAGTTTCCAAACATAGTGTTTTCTTCAAAGCAGTTTATATACTTTCAGTCCAACACAAAGTAAGTGAAAGGCTAGAAAGCATCTGTTTACTGCTACATAACAAGAAATTATAAAACTTCTTTCTTCTTCCTCTCTCATTTGGGAATTCAGCATACTCTTAGGAGAAAGTCAATGTCTTTTTTTTTAGCATTAATTCATACAAGTTTTCTATATAGTCTTCATATAATGTGAATATTATATAAGAATGACATACAAAATATGCAGAACTTCAAAGTAAAAGGCTGGTATCTGTCCCTAGTGGGTCAGCAGCTGCTTCTTCCTCAGTTTCGTGCTAATATTTATTTCATTGGCCTGCCTGATTAACTTCATCCAACGTCTCTGCAGTGTCTCCACACCAATCTTCTGAGTGTTGCCAGGGCTTAGCAGTTTCTGGAGTGATATTGTACAGCTTGTCTGGGAAATCTCAATGCAGATGAAAGCTGGCTGCTATGTGTGTTACTGTTGGCAATGACTATATATTTAGAGCAGTATTAGCAATTTCTTTTCTTTTTTCTTTTTTGTTTTTTTTTTGTTTTTTTCTTTTTTTTTTTTTTTTTTAATAGGAAAACAATAGATTTTACAAAGCTCACCTCTGTTTGTGAGTGACATACTCGGATTCTACCCTAATGCATGTAGGTAGATATTTTAAAGACAGTGTCCAGAGAAAGCTTGAAGTCATTCAGGGTACATGCTCTGATGGGGAAAAAGTGGAGACCACTTGCAATAATGGAGTTTAAGAATCTCCAGAATACTTTGGAAAGTGTTTCTGGACGCTATGAAAGTATATGCCGGGAATGCTGTGAAATGGCTCCTTCCTGGGAAAGGATCACTGGAAAATGTCACAGCAGGGGCTTACCCATCTCTCCCTGTCGCTGCCCACCATGGGCTACAACAGAGCTAAGAAGAGGGGAAAGAGAAAAAGTGGGGTGAGGGCAGTAGCTCTAATTGGGTGTTACAAAGGTTCTAGGGGAAAGGGAATGTGTATGGTACTGCAAGGTGCAATCTACATCATTAAGAGGAAACACGCTGTAATAAAACTTTTCTGAAATATTGTTCCAGATACTTCTGAAATGAGGGGGTAGGGGAAATAAAAAATCCAGAATAAAAAGAGAGAAAAGAAGAAAAGAAAACAAAGGAGGAAAATTTTGAGGACACAGAGATGGAAGGAGGTGAGCCAATCATTCCCCACTGCATATTCTCCATCTGAGCCCATGAATATGCAAGTGAATATCTGAGCAAACATTATCACTGACACAGATTCCCTTCCACAGCATATTTCTGTTGCCATGTGTATGAATAATTGCGTTAGTAAGGCAGAAGGTCTGGTTCCCATAATTTACATGCATCTATATTTTTTATGTGGCCATGCTTTGCACTTTAATTATATGGTGCTGGAAACAGCAATTTGTCTTGTTTCTTTCCAGTATGAACAAAACCTTTTTTCCAGCTGATCCAGTGCCTAAAAGAAATGGGAGCAAGAATAAAAAGTGTCAGCTGAAGCTACATCTACACTTGGAGTATTGTGTCCAGTTCTGGTGTCCTCAACATAAAAAGGACATGGAGCTGCTGGAGCAAGTCCAGAGGAGGGCCACGAGGATGATAAGAGGGCTGGAGCACCTCCTGTGTGAAGACAGGCTGAGAAAGTTGGGGCTGTTCAGCCTGGAGAAGAGAAGACTGCGTGGAGACCTCATAGCAGCCTTCCAGTATCTGAAGGGGGCCTACAAGGATGCTGGGGAGGGACTCTTCATTAGGGACTGTAGTGGTAGGACAAGGGGTAATGGCTTTAAACTTAAACAGGGGAAGTTTAGCTTAGATATAAGGAAGAAGTTCTTCACAGTGAGGGTGGTGAGGCACTGGAATGGGTTGCCCAAGGAAGTTGTGACTGCTCCAACCCTGGCGGTGTTCCAGGCCAGATTGGACAGAGCCTTTGGGCGACATAGTTTAGTGCGAGGTGTCCCTGCTCATGGCAGGGGGGTTGGAACTAGATGATCTTAAGGTCCTTTCCAACCCTAACTATTATATGATTCTAAGACAGAGGCAAAAGGAAAGCATTTTAGTGAAGTGATGGAGGTGGGATCGTCTGCCATCTGGTAAAATCTCAGTGTATTGGTAGGCCATGTTTAATTCTACATCTGCATAGCAGCAATAACTTTCTTTTGTCTTATCTTCTGCCTTTTTCTCTTTGATGTAACCTTTATTACTAAAATAGATGGATACATAGATGAGATGACATGACTACATCCTTTGGCACCCTGTTTCCCAGCTGGGGGGAACACGACGCAAGCACATGGTGGTAGCACTCCCTGTGACTCTCATGTTTGGCACCAGTCACAGTGTCAGGGCTGCTTCCGGCCTTCAAGTCTCCTGGAACTGATGTATTGCAACAGCATGCAGGTTGTGATCAGCCATCTGCCAGCTGATCTATTTAAGTGGAAAACTCCTGAGAATCTCGCAGAGCATTTGTGTCCAGGGCTACTCAATTTTGGCAAGCCCTTGTTAATTTTCAACTCAGAGCAAACCCATTTTTGCAGATATTAGATGAATTCACTACTGAGCAGAAGGCTAGCACTGTAGTACTTAAATGTCACTTGAGCCTTATCTGAAGATTTTAATGGGACTTACTTGGTACATGATCTTGGCTTGGCCTTGGCACAATGTTTATTTTCACCCGAAATGAACTACTGAAGGGCTGACAACATCCTTTGGAAGACAACCAGCAAGAAGTCATTACTCTTGGGATAGCTGTGAACTCGAGGAGAGTTAGAGAAGTATTTCCTTCTTAGGCAGAAAGCAGTGTCATATAAAGCAATTAATGCAAGTGCTGGGTTTATTTGCAATGCTAAGATAGCAAGAGTAACTGAAAAATATTTACTTACATTCAATATGCAACATCTTTGTAGCTTTGAATCACGTTACTGTCTGCTCCTTGATTATGGTTTCAATTATTTTCACAAGCCATTAAAGTCAAAATGATGAAATTGATCCATCCTGTGGAGCACATCTATTTATGGAATGGATATGCCCTGTACCAGTAAGAATCATTTAGGTTGGAAAAGACCTTTATGATCTTCAAGTCCAAATGTTAACTCAGCACTGTCAAGTCCAACACTAAACCATGTCCCTAAGTGCCACACCTACACGTCTTTTAAATATCTTCAGGGATGGTGTCTCAGCCACTTCCCTAGGCAGCCTGTTCTGATGCTTGACAGCCCTTTTGGTGAAATTTCTTTCCTAAGATCCAATCTAAACCTTCCCTGGTGCAACTTGAGGCCATTTTCTCTTGTCCTATTTCTTGCTACCTGGGAGAAGAGACCAACACCCGCCTCACTACAACCTCCTTGAAACAAGGTAGTTGTAGAGTGTAGTGAGGTCTCCCTTACTGTTTCCTCTCTGCTATATTCTATTTCCAGAAGATATCTAGTAAGCTGAAGTCCCCTATGAGGACAAGGTCTAGTGGTTGTGAAACTTCTCCCAGCTGCTTATATAATATTTCATCTGCCTCTTCATCCTGGCTGGGTGGTCTATAACAGATTGCCACCATGACATCTGCCTTGTCAGCCTTCCCCATTAACACTTAACCCTATTGCCACCATCATTAAGCTCCAGACAATCAAAGCACTCCCTTACACACAGGGCTATCCCACCACCTCTCCTTCCTTGCCTATCCCTTCAGAAGAGTTTATAGCCATCCATTGCAGCACTCTAGTTGTGTGAGTAATCCTACCATGCTTCTGTGGTGGCAACTATGCCACAGTTTTCCTGCTGTGCGATGGCTTCCAGCTCCACCTGTTTGTTGCCCAGGCTGCATGCACTGGTGTAGATGCACTCTTTGGTTGGGCTATTGGTCGTGTCACCTTCTGGAGGGGAGAAGTCCTAATTCCTACATGACAATTCTGTCAGGCTCTTCTGTAGTTTCTAACACATCAATAACCCTTTGCTGCTAGGGATCTTTTAAAGGAAAATATATTATCTGAGTGTTTTTCAACTGTGTTCTCCAGTCCTGTGCACTTGATTGTCATCATCTAAAGCCATACCAGCCTCTGGGTAGCACTTTTTTAGCAGTTCAGAAGATGTATGTATCTGTTGCTCTGCTGAATTCCATTCTTTGAGTAAGCATAGATCACTGAAACTTTCTTTTGAGGAGCGAGGGAGGAGGAGGAAAGATTAAAGCAGCTCATGTGCTTCTTACATAGAACTTGAGAAGCTAATGAGAAGCAATTTGATTAAAATATGATTGAAAAGTGTTCTGTGGCATGCCTGAAGCTGATGTTTTTAGATGACATAGGTGCATGGGGGAGAAGGAGGGAGTTCGGTTGTTGATATTTCTGTTATTTTTTTTAAGGATAGTGACACCTAATATTACAAGCTGCACTGCAGGAAAGTCTTGTGGGACTAGTAGAACACTGCTACAGCGAAGGAGTGTCTTCGCAGCAGATGGTGAAGAGGGCAGCCCTGAATTTGCATCCTTGGTTGAGAATGTTTGTAGGCAATTAGAAACCTGGTTCTGCCTTACATTAGGGCTGCTCTTCATCACCCCAGGAATATAAAATGGATTTGAAGTGAGTGTAAGCGTAACTTACAACCATTATAAAGCAGCTTTGCATCTTATAGCAGTGTAAAGCCTTGGGGAAGTGAGAATCTGGATTCCCAATGTATAAATTATGGCCAGTCTGACTGAAAATTAATTGAAGATGTTTATATTTTGTAATGCTACCACTAAGCCAACTTCAATAAGTTAGTTAAATTTATTTCGCTATAGCAATTCTATTCATTAGAGCTCCTTAAACTGTGTGGTAATCTCCAGGTTTCACTGGTTTGCTTTGTAAATATTTGGGAATTTTACAGATACACATTCAGAGATCAGATTGCTCTCTCCTTTTTTTCCATTCCAGCGTTCCTAGGAAAAGACATAGCACAGGAGGTCAGTACAGAAAACACATTCTAGTCCATTGTTCCTTTTCATGTTCACTATGTTTCTTTAAATAATATATCACAAGACACTTTATGAGAGTTTTTGGCAATTCAGCTGAAGATTTTGGTATTTGTTCCTTGGATATTAACTTACTGTGATTAATTATCTTACCCCTAACACCAGTTATGCTCTTTCTGTTACCACTGAGCCCTCCGTTGGCATTGTTGGTACTTGAATAAATCATTTACTCCAGGATGCTTTCCATGCATCTTACCTTTAAAGTAGCAGGGATTTAATCTATACTGTTTTCTGGAAAAAAAGGGAGCAAAAATAAGTAGTAAATCATAGAATAGTTATGAAAACAAGTAAAGTTCCGCTCTTGCAAAAGCAATTATACACATACCTTTTTGATTTTGTGTCTCTGGCAATGGCATTGCTCCTGAAAAATAGGAGGCAGAAAAGCAGCCTGGGTACTGAACATACTGAGCATCACATCTTACTTCAGGATCTCGTCAGCTGCTTCTGACACTAGTAGTTTTTAATACCCTGCCAGAGCTAAATTAGCTATGTATTAGTTACTTATAATGCAAAATGAACATGTATCTTGCTATTTTGCTGTTCCCATTTCCTCCCAGTATTGTTCCTTTCTCTCTCAGCAG
>NW_009914256.1:78716-84203 GCF_000696875.1 Nestor notabilis
TGGGTCTGTCATGATGTTTGCTATTACAGCAGCATCTCAAAAAAAGCAGAGAGCTTTCCTTCCATTCCTTTCTTCATTTATATTTTCTGGAAGATTTTAATATTCACAGGGATAACATCTTAAGGCCTATTGCAAAATCTGCATTCCATAGTCTCCCATTAAAAGCAATGTCTATTTAAGAACCAAAGCCTGCGGGATGAACTCTCTGGGAGCAAATGACTAATTCTTGATAGCAGGACTGTGGGTTCAAGCTGTTGCCAGCATCTAGAGAACAGTTCGATGCTGGAAGCTGCTCCCAAGGGTCCTTTCTTTGAGTTTCACAAAGCACTGGCACACGCGAAGCAGCTGAGGTAGATGCTCCTCACCACTCTGCAGAGAGGCTCAGGTATGTGCACACCAGCAGGGGGAGATGAGGGGATGTCTTTCCACTTCTGAGAACCTTAGCACTGTTGCCTGACTCCAGATACATTTATTTCTTCTACACTAAGGCCTTTCCACTGCACAAACTTGCAGTGCTTAATTAAAGCTGTAATTTTAAACACATTTAGGCGAATCATTGCAGTGCTCTACTGGATACAGAAGCCGAGTTAAATCTGCTGCTTGCACCAGTGAATTTATAGGGACAAGCTACTCCAGCAGGTCGAGTTTTAAACCAATGCACATTTAACCATGCTGTTGGGCTCTGCCTGGGTTACTGGCCCTGCAGCTGGATGCAGTAGGGCAACTGGGACTGTGGCCCAGCTGTGCAGGAGCTAAGGCTTGGCTAATTTCCTCTAATAGCAGATGTGTCAGGCAACTCCACCAGTTGCTCTTGGCAGTCTGCAGTGCCATTTGGCTGTAGTTTTGCTTCTGACTCTCTTGCTTTTCATTCTTGTTTGCTTAGTCTTGATCCCTGGTTCCTGTCTCCTTTGTGTTATGCTGCTATACCTCACCTTGTTCCAGCCCTCACTTATAATAGGGACTCTTTGGTTTTCAAACTTCTGGCTCTATGACTATGCTCTTCAGTTTGGCATGACTCTTTACGTCGCTGGTGTCTTGATTTATTCTTATGCTGGCTTCAGTACTTGTCTCCAAACTTAATTCCACCTTTGGGCTTACTAAAGTAGTCTGGTGAAAGTATGTGCCTCTTAAGACATCTGAAATTGCAGTGGAGGAAACTTGCACTGACAGTACTAGAAAGGTGACAGATGTGGAAGTCCCTTGCATGCTTTCTCTTGAGTCTGCATGCTGGTAGGGATTACAGACATGACTTGTGGATCAGTTTAGCACCAGAGGCTTCATACGAATGCAAATATTCATTTGCAACCTTAGATAACAACAGCTATGCTTCTTTCATATTGAAATATGTTGTAAGCAGGCCAGTTTTGGCAGGGGGTACAACTATTTCCACGGTTCAAGGTTATTTATTTTCTTTCACTTCTTTTCTTTTACTATCTGTTGACTTTTTGAATGTCAGTCAAGCTCTGTATAATTGCTCATGGCACCATTTTTTACTGTTTTCAATGTTGATTCAGCATCTTGGAATTTGGAGCTAACCTGCTTTCCCTCTCCAGTATTTCAGATGCCATTGCCTGCATTTTATTCTAACACAATTCGTTTTGGTATCATCCATTCCATGACTCTCAGTAGAACTATCTATTTTGCTTGCTTTCTAAACCAGGCACAGTATCATTAACAGTGTGTACAAATTCTGCTAAAAGCCTCAGGACCAAATCCAGAACCTGTTTAAATAGCTGAGCCAAAAGCCCAACAGATGAATGCAAGGGGAAAATACGCAAAGCTCCAGAGAGGCTGATGATGCAGCAGGTTAAGTGCCTGAGGAGGATGCCTGAAGACCACACAGGGGGAAAGGGAAGGATACATTTGGTGATGGATTATGTGGCTCTGCTTTGCCATCTGAACTTTCCACCCCTTTGCAAACATAGCCAGAAAGCATTTGGATACAAAGAATTGTTATATGCTACAGGCCCTTTATCTAGCTCCCTCTTGTGTACTGAAATAGAATAAGAGTGGGAAACCATTCATCAAGAAATTCTCAAATGGTACCCCTCGATGATCTGAATTGGTGTATATATATATATGGTCCTTTGTATAGGCTCTCCACACTGTGGTGAATTGCTTCTTTTGGATATGGTAGAACCAAATGGCATGTGGAGCACTGATAAATTATAATCACTTTCCAAGGCTAGTATGTTGCACTTGCTATCAAATTTGTTTTGGTCAGATGTAGACGAACGTAGTTATTTTGGAAGTTTTAGGTGCTTGTAGTTAGTGTTGTGAGCGTGGGCAGTAACAGAACATTGATTCCTTTATGGAACGTCTCCTGAAGCCACACTGTCAACATAGATTAGTACACAGTGGTTTTAGTCTTGTAGATAACCATGTTATAGAGACTATGGCCTAGGCAGTAGAGTTAGATACACGGGTGTTAAGAATCCCATTAATTTTTATATTGAAGGGTAGTAAACTGAAACAATTACAGATCTCTTTTAAAAGAAAAATCAGGAAAATAATCAGTTAAGGCAGCATCAATATCCAGTCTAACCTCATTGCACATATTTTCCATGCAGGCATCGTAATACTCAAGAGAACTCTCTAACTCCTCTTTAGTTCCAAGATACTGTCAAACTTACATTTATTACATGTGAAGCCAGAACTTCCAGGGGCTAAAAGCTAATGCATGAAGAACAGACTCCGTGTAGCTAGAACAGTTTTTCTCTAATGATTAAAATTTTAAATGCTATCTCTTACAGTCAATACTTTAAAATAGTGTCTTAATTGGTTGAATCAGTGTGCAAATGCATGGTTACACTTCTAGAAGATGATCTTCATCTTGTTGCTGAAATAAAGTCCAAGAAACTCGATTGCTGATTTTTCATGGGACCTACGACAAAGTTTGGAATCTGTTAGTCTGTAGTTCTTTATGAGGCTCTGGCTTAAAATGACTGCCTACTCATTGTATGGGCATTTATTCCTCCTTCTGCTTCAGCTGGATGCTGCTGCTTTCTGGAGCTGCTGTGTGCTTACAAGAATTGTCATGTCTCAGCTAAAATGGAAAAGAAAAGCTCATCTGAGGCAAAGAGGTGGGGACTGACTTATTTTGGACTTGGAAAAAATACTCTCTCCCCCAGCTCTCACAAACCTTGTCTCCAAAATGTGTGATCAGAACTGACTGCTCTTCAGAAGATCAGAGCGTATCATGCTGGGCTTCTATTCTGCTAGGGGATGAAATGACTAATGATGTTATTAGGGATTGGTGATGCAAGAGGTCAGGTGTGTTAGAATTTTCCAAGAATCCATACACTGTGTTCTTCCCATTCGAAGATGTGGTCTTCATGTTCTCCTCCTACTGATAAATAAGAAAAAAGGAACCAAATAGGACTCAGATCCCATGAAAAAGAAATCCCTGTATGGTAAAGGAGGTCTTTGTGAGAAAAAGCTGAGGGACCACCTGTGTAGCTGAGGGAAAAGGACAGATTTAAGTAATAAGGAATAGTTATACAATCACTACTACTAGCACAGACCAGAAATACAGGATTTTCCCAGGCCGCTACCATTATGAGAGAACAAAGATGGTGTGTGGTGATTTCTCTCTTTTCCCTTCCCTCCCTCACAGCAGGCGCAAGGATTTTGCAAATGCTCCTGAGACAAGTCATGGGTTTAAGATTGCACCACACCATGACAGAGGAGTCCTGAGATCTTATACCTGTGATTGAACCTTGGCGTATGATTCCATACAGAAGCAGCATGGTGTGTGGTATTTAGCAGTGGTACTAACCTTTGTCTTATGAAAGCTAATCTGAAAACTCCTGCAGAAGAAATTACCTGAAATGGGGATTCTACCTTGGAAAGGAAGACTAAATGCATTCAAAAGGTGTGTAATCAAGACCCTCCACAAGATAAAATGAAAGAACTTTACTTAGCCTAGATGGCATATTATAATCGAAAACATAGAAGCAAAGGAAAACTGTTCAAAGAAGTCCTAGATAGATTTCGAAATGAATACAGACATGCTGGACTTGTGACACTTAAATGTCCTTATGTAACAGCAACAATAATTACATTTTCTTATTAAAAAGTCAGAGCTGATGTCTTGTCCTATGACTAATGGGGGAGTGAGTGTAAGGTGGAGAGACCCGCAGTCTCTGTTATTGCAAGCTATCAAGAAGAATCCAGATGACTCATGCAAACAGCCTGCAGTCACAGAAGAACGGATCCAAACCAGTCCTCTGCGTCTCAAGAAGTTGTAGCCCACAAGGTGTAGGCAATACCTGAATGTACTGGCCATACTGCATTCCTAACATGCTGCTTCTCCTTCTGTGCCCAAGCACCAAGTGCCGCTAAGCAGAGCTTCCCGGAAGTGGGGATGAAGATGTAGAGGTTTTCCTGCTCAGATTCTTCTGTGCACTTCATGCTTCATGAAGTATGCCCAACATATGGGGAGCCTTCTGCATGCTTGCCACGGGCTTCAGGATTTGTTTGGGCATATGTAAAATATCCTTGCTGGAACACTGGCTCTGTTTCATATTCTTGTGTTCCCATTGCAATAGGGATCTCAGATGGGAACTTTGTTACCCAGCTAGCTCGTGCTTGTGGGACAAAAGGATGGTCACACCACATGGAGCTCACCACGGTTGTGGGAACATGCTGAGAACCCATGCTGCTGTGCTGAATGTCAGGCGCATACAATGTCTTCCCATGTTCAGCGAAAATGCCACAAGGACAGGCAACAAAATGCCCCCTAAAAATGTCAGGGATATCAAAGTAGAGATATGTGTCATAACTGCCATCTTATTTTCTTTGTGGCTTTCTGTTAAGCATGCAACTTCTGCATCACCCTGGAGGGAAGTGGGAAGCCAGGTTAGGTGTCTGTTGATTCTTGGCTCATCTACACAGAAGTTGTTCAACAACAACTCTGTAAACATCCCTCTTCCAGAATAGGTGTGCCCTATTTTCCTCTTTAATTAGAAATCACAGTGTTAAAGTAAACCGGAATAGCTCAGCCTTATTCTGGAAATTAGTCATGAAATTAGTCAAGAATAGCTCCTCCTGAACAACTACATGTATAAACATGTAATAAATATTTACGTTGTTTGAAAGGATGGGGGAACACAGTCACAGACGTACATTACTTCCCAGTCCCCAAAGAAACATAAAGTAAGAGTTGTCACCTTCCAGCTGGGGACAACAAACACTTCAGACCCCACGTTTGACTATCACGGTTGTCCTTGGTGGACAGTTTGAGGCGACATGGTGCTCCTTGGGCCCCAGCATCATGGCCCAGCGCTGCAGCCTGTGCAAGCTGACCTGCGCCAGGTGCACCAGGCAAGATACACAGTTACGAGAGACGGATGTAGTATTCTTTTATCCGTAACGGAGAGTCATTTACCGGGGGATCTCTCAGCAATCCCCCAGACCGAAGAATGTTCTTTGAGCAGTTTCCCGTCTGTGCAGTACCTGTGCCGCGCCGGGGACGCCGCACATCAG
>NW_009914257.1:0-12922 GCF_000696875.1 Nestor notabilis
AAGACCATAAAGCCCCCGTCATATTGTAGGACTTCTCCAGAATGTTATTCCTCAGATGGCTAGAAAACATCTGATTTCCAGTTTTAAACTTGTTACAGTCCATTTATGTCTCTCTTCTTATATCAGTATCACCCGTTATTTCACATAGCTTGGATGTATTAAAATTTTGAGCACATATTTTTCCTTTTGGCTTTTGTTTTTCCCTATTTTCCCCAAACTGTTTAATCTCCTCTCAGAAGACAAGTTTTCTTCCTGTGCTCATGCTAATAATTATTGTATACATTCATTCCAGCTTTGATTCATGTTTCTTGAATTCACTTAACCAGAACTGTGTACTTTATTCCAGATTGACTTTCTCTTGTGACTTGTTTGATAACAATAATGCTTTTCATACCTCCTGGAACTAAGTCCACCCATCTTTTCTGGAGCTTCCTTGGTCTTTTATGCTGTTTTGTTATTCTTCCTTTGTTGCTTTGATTATTTTATTTTATTTTATTTTAATCCCATGTATATAAGGCCATCTACCTCTTGAATAGCAGTCTGACCCTGTCTCTTCTGATGATGTCTTTCATCACATGAAAGGCATCACATCCTTAGCTGTTTTCTGTAGGTTTTTCTCCAGTTAATGCCAGTGTCACAACTGAAAACATTTAAGCAAAGTGATCTTTGAGTATCTTCGCTAGTTAGTTCCCTCTGGACAAGTATTTCCCCTTTCAATGCAACTTATCTTCTTTGTTTGCCCGCCTTATGTGCTTTGTGCTATGCTGTTTTCCCCAGACTGGCAATAATTTCATGTGTTGCACTGTGCCAGATGTGTCATAGAAGTCCGGAGAGATGAGATTGACAAATGCTTTTTCTGGGCAAGAGGAACACCAAGGAAAGTTACAAGGTTAATTTAGTGTCAACTATCTTATGCAAATGCACATTGTATTTGTTTAATTTTTCTTTTATGGACCAGTCCTTATAATATTATCTCCAAAGTTTGTTATGTTTCCTGTTTCGTTGTTGAGACTGTCCTGGATCTGAAGATGCCAGGGTTGTATGTCCTTCCTTTTCTCATTATGGTGACTCAGTTTGCTCTGCCAGGTTTCAGTTAGGTGGTTCTCTCCCTTGATGTATTAAAAGCATTGCTGTGAGACTGGCAGCCTCATGCAGGAGTTCTTTGGTATTTTACTGATGCAGATGATCTATAAACTTGGGGTTTTCCCCCTCATCCCTCTTCTGCGCCCTAGGCAATTTCATAAAGTCCTAATTCTGTATCTCATATGCTGTAATTTGTGCTTTCATACTCTTATTTTGCCTTTTGAGCACACTGTCTATGTAATTTTTATTGAAAAGGCAAAATATTAATACTGCTTTGGAGTAGTACTATGATTATATTTGAGCCTCATCTCAAGGTCACTGTAGTAGTTCTAACTCCTTTTCTCACATGTTATATCTCTTATTTTTACTTTATATGTAATTTGTTTTGCAAGGTTGATGTTTGGTTCCTTTAGCTTTTTCCTTCTGACCTCCAAAATTTAGCTTTGTGATATATTGGCTTGTTTCACTCCTTGAAAACTTTTTCCCCACTTTTAAAAGATGATCATTTATCCATTTAGATCTGCAGTCCTTCCCTACAGTTCTGCTCTTGCTCGCGAATCAACTTGCCACAAGGCTTTGTGTCAGATACATTCCTTCTTCTGCTTAAGCAAGTCCCTTCATCCTCTGATCTAACTGACTGGAGTTAAGAGCAGGTAGTGCCTTTTTATGTGCTCTTTCATTCTGTTCCTAAACTGCTTATTTTGGCAAAAAGATTTAGTTGCTGAAAGCTCTCCAGTTTTTTAAGTCTGTCTCTGGTCACCCTGCATACTTTGTTTCTGCCCTGCATGTCCATAGCAGAACATGTTAATGCCAGAGATATTGCCACTTACTGTGGAAGTTATTTGCAAAATTATTGATCGTCACCACATTCTCACGGAAAAAAGTTGCTGTTGGAAGAAGGGAGTTTATCTACAGCTGTGTTTGGTTTATTTTATTTTTTTGAGGAGCATGGCTGTGTCATCAGCAATTCAAAATAGCCGTGTCATTACTTGCATTTATTGGGCAATAGTGCAACAAATGTCTGTGTGAGACACTGGTTTTCAAAAGCCTGGCAATACATTCACAAGCTTGTGCCAGAACTGTATTCCCCCTGGCAGCTCTCACATTTGCTTGTTCACAGTCTTGCCTTGGACCAACCAGAAGATTTTCTTCCTTAAAACACATGTGACCTTTCCCAACTAGAACCCTTTTTTAGGGTATCTTTATTCCAATGTGTGATGCAGTCATTTGCTTCCCACTAAAATGCTCTTTGTCTTAGGTCCTTGGTTGATACATGCAGACTTCTCCTTTAGTTATCTCGTGTTGGGTCATTGTAGCATGTGTCTTTGCCCAGATCATCGTGCAAGAACAGAACACAATAATAAAAGTTGAAGTATTGTTTGCACTCATAGATTACTAGTGAAGCCACAAGATAATACAGAACTTTGAGCTTTGGCCCCTGTTACTCTCATGTGTTAATTCTGGTCTAAAAGTTAGAAGGTAAGCTGTTCAGGGCAGTGATAATAGCTTTATTTGTCTCCAAAACATTTCCCATAGTTTGGGGCACTATTTTAAGTCTTTGTTAAGGCTTTTTCCCCACTGGCATCAACTTCAAATGATTTCTCCTTGGAACACCATTTGCCACTCTCTAATAAGTCTCTTTTCCCTTGCTAGTCTTACCTGCTTTTGTTTTCTTGGCTTTAAAATGGTGTATAAGATTGGCGAAGTTAAAAAGACAGCAGGAGTTTGTAGAAGCTTATGAATTGAGTCAGTGACTCAAAACGAAAATCATCTTTTTTTGTATATTTTACACACAGCATGCCAATAAAAATACCATCTAGTGGTAGTTCCACACAAAATAAAATACTAAGACAAACCTAGAAGGTCAGGTTTTCCCCCATATCCTGTCTTTAAGAGGGGCCTTTAGCAGATGCTTAAGGAAGGACCTCAAGAAACAAGAAGAGAGTAAGCTTTCCCCTTGCATATTCTTTCCACTTGTGAAAGTGAATAACTTAGAGACTTCCAGAGCCCAAGACTGTGTCTGGATCATTGTTTCTGATAGCTGTCTGTGCACATATCCTCCATGAATTTGTCTAAACCTTTTCTGAGCTCATTTATGGTTTTGGCTTCCATAGCATCCTGTGGCAATGAGTTCCACAATTTAATTATGTGCTTTGTGAAAGAGTACTTCCTTTTGTTTGTTTTAAATCTGCTGCCTGATAATTTCATTGGGTGCCCACTTGTTATGAGAAATAATAAATCACAATTTACTGTTTGCTTTTCCACATCTTTCTTGATTTTTGTAACCCTCTACTGTAGTCAGCTCAACTTGGAAAACTAGTAACTGTATGTGGTGAGTTAAGAGGCATAGTCTAGTTAGTCTGCATACAGAGACTGTTCTGTAACTTGGATCCTTTCTCACCCTGTGGTGAGTTTGTCCTGGTATTCCCATGTCCTCATGAAGTGAGATGACCAAACCAGTATGTATTACTTAAGATGTGGATGCACTGGGATCTAGTAATACTCTGTATTAGTGTAATTTCTTTTGTGTAGCTGTCTTCTATTACCACAGAAGCTGGTATGACTTACAGCAGTTGCATGGCTTTTCTCAGCTTGTACTCCCAGTATCAGCAGACGCCTAAAAGCTACTCGGTGTGATACCTAAAAGTAGTGCCATAGGTTAGAGGCATGTTTTCCTCCAGTAATGAAGGCTTATTGCTTATATGCTTTCAACCCATGCTCAGGAGTCGAAAAGCCAATATGGTATTCATGTCTCTTCTGATCTGAGGGGCACAAAAATAGAATAGCCACAACTTACACTTTGGACTTACAGTAGGTGTAGTGGTTCTGAGGCATCTTCCTGCTGGAGCATGCACTGAAACTTCAGCTGGTGTGATCTCATTTATTCAACTAGGGAACCTTCATGGAAAGATTTCACTAGTAGGTCTGGAGGAATCATGTCTGCATATTGATTCAGATGCATGTTGTTATTCTGAGTGGGTTCATTACTATATTAATTCAGATCACAAGTGCACTCATGGAATAAATTTCTTGGTTGTGTCTGCTTAGCATGCTTTTTTTGTCGTGCGTCAGAGTTGGCAAGCTGTCTTCCTTTCAGATGAACCTATACTGAAAAGGTGCACTCAGGGAGCATACCTAATGCACTCCAGCTCCTTCTAGGAATATACCATCTGTTGGACTACACTAGAGCTACGCAGTGTGAACACCCCGATTCGGTGTTGGGTCCTCAGCACTGTTTCGCTTTACAGATACACTCCCCTTGTACTTCACTATCTGCTAATGTAGGCATAGGCAACATAGATCTCTGTAGACGTTTAAAACCATTATAAATGGTATTAAACGTACCACTAAGTCACTTACAGAAGTCCTTTGCAATATGTTGTAGAGCATCTCACAGTTATCACCACAGATCTTCAAAGTGCTGAAACATTAACCCAAGTTCATGTATTGAGATGAAGGTATCTAAGGTCACATAAAGACATGTGTAGCAGAGATACAAGCATAATTTGGATTGATTCTTAGTCTAATGCCTGTGTCAAAAACGTCCTTTTTTTTTTTTTCCCCAAAATAGATTAAAAAGAAGGAAAATACTAACAACTTTGATTCAAGTAAGCATTCAGGCTTTGTAACTGGAGAGTCCTTAGCACTTCGTGATACTTTTGCTTTGACATTTGGTTGGTAAAATATACTGGTGCAAACATTCCAGAGCAACACAGGGACATTACTGGTTGTTTTTGTCTATCTGCAATTAAAGTCAACACTTCCTGCTCCCTCTCTTTCTTTGTCCTTCCAGTACCTAAAGGGTGCCTACATCAAAGCTGGAGAGAGACTTTTTACAAGAGCATGTAGTGATAGGACAAGGGAGAATGGATTTAAACTGAAAGAGGGTAGATTTACATTAGATATTAGGAAGAAATTCTTTACTGTGAGGGTGGTGAGACACTGGCACGGGTTGCCCAGAGAAGTTGTGCATGCCCCATACCTGGAAGTGTTGAAGGCCAGGTTGGATGGGGCTTTGAGCAACCTGGTCTAGTGGACTTGTGGCAGGTGGGTTGGAGCTAGATGATCTTTAAGGTCCCTTCCAACCCAAACCATTCTATAATTCTGTTCAGATTTTTGTGCCATACCTATTGCTGTGACCTCTGAGATACTTACAATTCAGTTGTCTTGGGTTAAAAAAAAATAAATCAATATTCTGATGTCTTTTTGCAATCAGGCATATGCTGCAATCCCTGCCTATTACTTGAGGGACCTGCTGTACATGTATGTATTCCCAGGCAGGATTAAACCTAATGCAAACTGAAAATGCTGTGTCTACATGGTAGGCCAAGCAGTTTCAGAAACGCACTGAAATTATTGCATATTCACAGTGTGTTCAATCCCTGAAGGCACAACATTGTCAGAGGGAGGAAGAGGTACCAGCTAGGAGCAGTTTCTTAGTATTTCCAGAGAATGTATCCCAGCCTTTGTTCTTGTTCTTGGAAGCACAGCGGGCTAGATCAGTTGTTCTAGTAGGCTTTGTGTGTCCCTTAAACCTCAAGAAGAGCTTTCATGTCTTGTCTCGCTATGCTGGCATGACAGAGAGCAGACTCTTCTGCCTAAGAACAGGTAGAAGTGAAAACTGGTTTGCAGTTGATGATCTTGTGTGTGCTGCATAACGTTCTTTCTTGGGCTGCATGAAATTTCTTCAGCAACTTGAACCAGCAAAGAGGTGTACTAAGAAGAGACTTCTCAAGAAAGCATTGCATTATTTTCACTTTAGTGCTTTTTATTTCACTTGTATCTGTGCAAGCGAGAAGCTTAAAGCTCTCAATCAATGGAAACTTTAAGAAAATGTTTATTTTCATCTTCTAGGCTACTCGACATGCTGAATTGGTGGCAATTGATCAGGTCTTGGACTGGTGCAAGCAACAAAACAGAGATTATACGGAAGTGTTTGCAAACTCGGTAATGTATGTAACGGTAGAGCCTTGTATCATGTGTGCAGCTGCTCTGCGCTTGATGAGTATCCTTTCATGTTTATTCATGCTGGGAAACTGTATGTCAAAATGTCACTATTTTGGCCATGTGCCCACAGAGAAGGGCTTTATGCTGTCAGGCAAAGCCAACAAGGGTACCATCTTACGGCTTGAGAGTCTGCACCCATCTCCATTTACTGCATGGCAAATAGTGAGAGACTGGAGAATGAAAGAGGAATGGTGCAGTTACGACAAACAACGGTTTCTCTTAGGGATGTAAAAATCAACTCTAGATGTACCTGTTATTACAAAAAATGAGTTAATCCCAGTTCAGTGTTCAGCTTTGAATGTTTTAACAGTCACTAAATCATGTCTTTGTATGCTTTTGCTGTGGGATTCATGCATCTCTTTTCTGAACACATCTTCAGCAATACATCTTACATTATTCAGAAGTAGCTTCTGATTTTGTGAGGGAGGAATTGTAGTGTAAACTAATTTAGCTTGAAAAGTACAAGCACATCTTATTGAAATTTAATGACTACTTAAATGAGGCTACTGTACTTCCTGCTTGCTTTTCACTTTAACTTAATACCTTAACTCATTCACATAAATTCCACGGGTTGTATATGGCTGTCGAAATGAGCGATTTGGAGGCTGTGGCTCAGTTTTGAGCATCTCGTCTGATGATATGGTGGACTCAGGAGAACCATTTGAAGTAAGCTGTAAAATGTTTTCCTTTGTTCTTCTGCTAGGGTATTGTGTCTAGCTTCGTCACGATGCTTTGAGAATGTTATGCATCAGTTTAAGAGGACTCATATCAAAGTCAAGTAAACTTGACTTACCAAGAAAATAACGTAAACAGAATTAAGTACTTAAAGAAAAGAAAATTGAGGAAAAGCCTAATGACAGTCTTAAAATATTTGAAAGGATGCATCAAAGAGGAAAGGGAGGAATTTTACTTGTGGAAGAAGGTAAGGAATAAATATATCTAAAAGATGCTTAATACTTAAAACAGTGAGTGTATGCTGCTGGAAGAGATGAGGGAAAAATTATTTGAAACTGCAGCAACAGCAGTAGCAGCAGCTGTAACAGCACCTTCCTAGGTTACTGGGTTTTACCTGAACCACTGAAAATTACTGTATCTTTGCTCCCAGTCTGTCCGTATACAAGGTAAAACACATTAACTTACTTCATATAACTCAAATCCCCAAATACAAACTGCAGAAGTAGCAGAGGAGACTTAGTTTAGGTATTGGGAACTTTCTGAGCAGTAAGGATACTGAAGGAGTGGAACAGAGTGTCTGGAGAGAACGAGACATCTTTGTCATTCAAGAAAGGCTGGACAAGCATATTTAGTGGAGGTATAATGTACATAAATCTAGATGCTTTACAACATTATATTAGTATATATACACATATATAGAGAGTATTTATAGCATTACATTGATTACATTATACACCGTTGTAGATGATCCTGCCTTGTATAAGGACACTGTTCTTTTCTACACTTAAGCTTTCTGATTTAATGAATGTGAAAAACAAGTAATATATTTCAGCATTCTAGCTAAGCACTAAAGTCCGAAGGCTCAGAAGGAATTTCAGTCAGGAAGACAATACTGTTTGGCAGCCCAGTGTAAACATATTAAGCATCTTTCTGTCAGGGTGTTTGTGAGACTAGCATCTGAATTAATTTGTATAGCCAGTACTGGGAGTGTTCATGTGCTAACATTGGCACGTGGTATTTAGGTTTTTTTGAATGTTCAGAAGAAAGAATGGGAAGATTCTCGCTAGTACAAATCCTTCCTTTGTTTCTGGAGGCAGTTGCAGTGGGATATATAGGTGTAACTTTTGTTCCCTAGTGTGGATGGAGAGTCGTTTAGTATTAATGAAGTTTAAACACTTAGTCATAAATGTTCGCGGTCTGGAAAAATATGTTGGAAGGGCTGAAAAGGTATGAGAGGTGACTGTTACGAATAAAGAACAGGTGTGTGGACCAATGTTTTCTGATAGGAATCTTACCTACAATACCTAGGTGTATGTCTTATGCTTCCAAGTGCTTGAGGAGTATATGAGGTATGTTGGAAATACCATCTTAATACGAAAGAAATTTAAGATTGCAAAAAAATTTCGTGTAAATTACTAAGAAAGTTTGTTTTGCTTAACTTTTTTATTAGGGAAATAATTTACTAAGCCTCAACATAGTATTTTTCAAAGGTATTAGGTATTCAACCTGAAAAAGAGATTTTCTGACCCCTAAATAGACAGTTCAGTTGTTTACAATTATTCTGCACTTAAGGAATTCCTGTGAAGCATGGAATGTGTTATTCTCAGACGTGCTCATGAACATCATTCTCATTTGAACAGTGCGTTTCTGGCTATCGTGCCAAAGAAGCAGTGGAAATGTTAAAAGCTTTCTACAGGCAAGAAAATCCCAACGGTAGGTTTCACATTAATGGATCCATTCCGATCCCAACTTAATTCGAAATAATGCTGGCACTGGTATTACTGTAATTCACTTCTCATGTTTTTCCCCCCTTTCTGTTTCATCCTGGCAGCACCAAAATCCAAAGTACGGAAGAAGAACCATCGTAATTAGCCCTACACCGATGGGAGACAGAAACTTACCAAAAAATGATTGTGAAGGTTTCTTCAGTGTCCTCTTTTAAAATGTACAGTTAAATTATGTCTTATGTTCTGTACAGAGTTTTTACTAATAGGGTATTTACTACCTGTTCTTGCAATTCTATGTATGTGATTTCTTTTATCGTGACCTAACATGACCAAACAGATGAATAAGTGGCTGTTTCTAAACAGAGGAAAATTTATGGTTCAAGTTCACTTGTTTACAGCCAGATGTATCTTTTCACAGCACTGGTTAGCTTTGTCATTTCCGTGTACTTCGTTTGGCCATGCAGTAATTTATAATCCAGAAGAGGGCCTTACAGTTCCACTAATGAATTAAGAATACAAGTACAGTTCAGTCTTGATTGTATACCTCTTAGTGGACACTTCTCTTAAGCAACAAACTGTTAATAGTTTTTTTTGGCTGATATTCAGACATTTGAGAAATGCCCTAACTTTTTTTAAATGTGAAAAGGAGTGGCTCAATTTCTATGACTATGACAACTGAATACAATGAAACCTTTTAAATATTTAAATAAATACTTTCGAAAGTGTTTTAAAAAGAGCATCAAAAGCATTACTTTGTTACTATCACTCCTAATAGCTTAGAATTTGTATTTTGTGTATTTACTTATTGTTTACAAGGTGACATGGGAAAGAAGCATTTTTACCATAATAGCTGTTTTTAGAGTTTAGAAGTTGTATTCCTTTAACTTAAGCCCTTTAACTGACGTCTGTGACCTATCCTATTCTCCTGACCATTACTTACAGTGCTCTTTGAGTCTTTTCCTTTCCATAAGCAAAAGAAGTTATGATTTTTGTGGACTATTTGTAGATTTCATCAGTTTCGGAGCTCCCAGGGCTCATGAACCAGAAAGCTAAGCTGGAAAAGCTGTTGGGAAAATGACTGTTTAATGACTGTGACGGCTTTATTGGAATGAAATGGTCAAACCTATGGTTAGGGTTTTTGGCTGGTGATACAAGATAGCTATTTATCTATACAGATGATACATACATTCAGTTCTCAACTGGATGGTAATTTTCTTATACCTTGAAGAAATCACTGAAGTCTGAATCAAGGGAAGATGTTAGACTTCTGGCTTGTTACTGACATCAGTGGATGTCAGTAACAGTAGGAGTTGGAGCCTACATATTGTTTTGGACCAGGATCTAAATCTCTCAGCATTTGTTCTTCCGCAAGGGGGTTGAGAACACTTTCCTTCCCCAATGCCTTCTTTCAAAGAAAAATGTTAGCAGTTAGATGAGCCGTGTAAATAAGTGTCAATTCTGCAACCCTTAGAAGTGGAACAGGAGTCAGTAGTAACCTGTCACTTAAAACATTCAAGTCCTGTTCAAAGGCAAAAGAAACTGAAGAAGGTGACAAAAATAAAAATTTTTCTTAAGAGTGATCAAGGGTAGAAATGTGCATCTTGGACAAAGGGCATGAAAGAGGAATAACATAGCAAACTAAAAACTATTGTATTACAGAAAGGTTATAAAAGATGTTTCTGTTTGCTCTTTAGTGTAACGTGTGAGCAAAAAACCCTAGTCTAGTATTAAGAGGCACATTTGGATGGGGGTGGGGGGTGCGGTGTTAGGGATTTTTAATTCTTTTTCCTGAAAATTAATAATTAGCTTTGGAAACAAACTGCTAAAGGATTACACTGTAGGCCGTTCTTAAAATCTTATTACTTGGGTGAGTAAGAACAAATGCAGGCACGCAGGTATTCTTGTAAAAAGAAAGAAATAAACTCACGTTTGACGATGAGCTGCTCATGGGAGCCATGGCATGGCATGACAACTTGACAACTCATGCTTGAGCCAGTCTTTTCCTCTCCCTTGCCCCAGCAGTGCTGTCCTCCCTCCCTGCAAATGGCCAGGCTCCCACCACAGCAGCAGCAGCTCTGGCAACAGGAGCCTCCGTCCACCACTGCCCTCAGAGGCGTGCATGGGGCAGTTGTCCCTGCGTGATGTGCCACAGCCCTTCCTAACCATGAGGTTTGAGTTTGCCAGTGGTGTTTAGGGCTGAATTCACCAAGTTGAGTGCTCCACAAGGAATTACGGAGACCCTGGGCAGAAGGTTCTAGGTTCAGGCACAGAGAAACATCTCCATGGCTAAGCTCAAGGCAGGGGCTGGAAGAAAGCAGGAGCCAGGTCTCAGGCTTTGGCTCTAGCCCTGAAAGAGCATCAAGAAAAACAACTTTAATTGTTACTGCCACCTGGAAAACTCAGAGCAGCAGCTTACAAATTATGCTATTCATTTTCACAGTGCTTTTACTTATTTTTATCTGTTTGTGTCCAGGTTACTAGCAGGCCTGAAGAGCAGCAGTAAATACCTTCAGCTGGTTTATTTAAAGAAGCTTAAATGCTTCACATTGCCATTTTCCCCTTGCTGCTTGATAAATAAATACATAGGCTTCAGCATTACATTTACCTTGGACTGCATTTTTGCCAGTTCATCACAGGTAAACATGATTTTTATTTCAGCCTTTCATTTGCTTGTCAATAGTCTTGACATCAGAATATATTGAACCAGCTTAGGAGGCCAAGGAAGCAAAACAACATGGCTTTGTCTCTGCTAAACCAATTACAATTGACAATCCAAGGCTATAATAAATACGTCTTGTGACTTGCACACTAAAGGAGAGCCTGAATTTAAATTATAGCTTTGGGTTTTGAAATGCTCACTGATCCATTCCATTCCCATTAAGAGCAGCTTCCGCTCTGCAAAATTAAGTGATGTCTTTACATGACAGTTTAATTAATTTATTTTTCAATACGCACGTTTATGGCGTTTCTCCATTAAGCTTTTGAAATGTCTGTAGGTCCTATGCATTAATGTAGATGGGCCATGGCCCATAATTACCTCTGGCAGGCTTAGGGCACTGATAAAAAGATTATACTTTTAAAAACTAAAGTCTTCAAACTTCCCCAGTGCTTGGCAGGAAGTCTGTTCTGTGCTTTATTTGGAGCAGGGCTGGGGAGCCTACAGCCAACAAGCTCCAGTGTAGGCTGTAACTGCTACATTTTAGAAGAAAATACATTTGACACTAACTGAGAGAAGGGGAGAGGAAGACGATTAGTGCGAGAATACTAGAAGCAGGTTTTTGTTTGTTTTGCCTTGTGGCTGCCAATACATTCTCTTATCATTAAGGTGCATCTAGAAACGGGGTGTTTTCTATGAAATCACTTTGCAAAACAGAGATCTTTGTCTTTTTAAGGGGCTGCCCCAAAGTGAGTTTATCTTCCTTTTTCACAATAGCTCTGCACTAGCCAAGAATGCCGGATTCTCCCTTTGCCTCCTCCTCCTTCCTTTCTAAAAATGAACTTTTCAGGGAAATGTGGAATTCAGAGAAGTTTGAAGGAGAGCAGACGGCCAACAGTGATCCAATAGGATGTAAAACTTCAGTTAGGTAGTCGCTTGGCAGGCAAGTACAAGTGAGCCCAAGATGTTTCCATAGTGACGTTTCCCTTTTGTCTTCAAAAAATAAAGTGATTTAAAAAAAAGGGGAGGGGGTGATATAAAATAAAGGTCTCTCTGGATCTGAACATTTAGCGTGGTATAATTAACTCTGCCTTTCCCAGGGGCAGACACTTGGGCTCATTGCTGCTTTCTGGCTGAAGAGCAATGCACTGGTCTCGGGTATAGTCCTGCTCACCAGCCTCAGCTGCTGTGGTGCCTGTGGGGGCTGCCCATGTTGCTGGATAAAGCAGGGACAGCTTCTGAAATTAAGACATGCCTCAGATGGTAGCACTCTTGGAGGGGCAATTGTTCAGGCACCGATTTTTGTGGTGTCAGGATTTCATATTTACATCTGGGAGGTTGGCCATGGCGCTTCTCTGACCTTCAGAGCTTTCTCTACATGCATGGAGGAAGCATGTTAAAAATCCATGCTTCCTATGACTTCAATTCCTTTGTCTTTTGAAGTCTGAGAATTAGCCATTATAGTCACATTAATTTGTGAGGATATAAACAACTGCCATTATCTGTGCAGCCACATTGCACAAGAGAAAAGATTCATAGGGAGAGGCCGTATTTTTTATTAAACCGAAAGATAGTTGGGAGAAAACAGGCAAGCTTTTCAACAACCAGCCATAGGGACACTGAGTTCAAAAGCTTAGCAGCTTTTTCCACACACCTAATGAAAGCAAAACAACAATAAGTACATGCTTGTATATGTCATCTCCTTGCAAACCTTGCTTTTTCTTAAAACACATCTGGGCAAATTTGAGCATCAGCTGGTTTGAGCAGGGAAAGA